>NC_090646.1:94183141-94483141 GCF_040937935.1 Hyperolius riggenbachi
ACACAACAGTGGCTGGATAGTGTACTGGTTAAGGGTTCTGCCTTTGACATGGGAGACCAGAGTTCGAATCCTGGCTAGGTCAAGTACCTATTCAGTAAGGAGTTCAAAGCAAGACTCCCTAACACTGCAGGGTGGCCTCTTGAGTGCGTCCCTGTGGCTGCAGCTCTTGAGCGCTTTGAGTCTGACAGGAGAAAAGCGCTATACAAATGTTTGGATTATAATTATTATTATTACTGCAGCCAAATAGATCAGCAGGGCTGCCAGGCAACTGGTATAGCTTAAAAGGAAATCAATATGGCAGCCTCCATATACCTCTCACTACAGTTCTCCTTTAAGCAACCTAATGGTTCTATTGCATTGAGCATTAATGGTACATTTTACGGTAGCTTCACTTACTACTGTAGTGGTACAGTGCTTAGGGTGATGCACTGACGTGTCCACCATGCAGTGTGATCTGGGTTCGATTCCCAGCTATGGTATGATATATACTGGCTTTTAAAAAAGTATAATTCCCTGCCAGAAGACACCCTCCTCCCGGAGGGAGGAGGGAATAGGTTGAAGGGTTGGAGGGTTGAAGGGTTGAAGGGTTGAAGGGTTGGAGGGTTGAAGGGTTGGAGGGTTGGAGGGTTGGAGGGTTGGAGGGAGGAGGGAGGAGGGAGGAGGGAGGAGGGAGGAGGGAGGAGGGAGGAGGGAGGAGGGAGGTGGGAGGTGGGAGGAGGGAGGTGGGAGGAGGGAGGTGGGAGGAGGGAGGTGGGAGGTGGGAGGAGGGAGGAGGGAGGAGGGAGGTGGGAGGTGGGAGGAGGGAGGAGGGAGGAGGGAGGAGGGAGGTGGGAGGAGGGAGGTGGGAGGTGGGAGGAGGGAGGAGGGAGGAGGGAGGTGGGAGGAGGGAGGAGGGAGGTGGGAGGAGGGAGGAGGGAGGAGGGAGGAGGGAGGTGGGAGGTGGGAGGAGGGAGGAGGGAGGAGGGAGGAGGGAGGAGGGAGGAGGGAGGAGGGAGGTGGGAGGAGGGAGGTGGGAGGAGGGAGGTGGGAGGTGGGAGGTGGGAGGAGGGAGGTGGGAGGTGGGAGGAGGGAGGAGGGAGGAGGGAGGAGGGAGGTGGGAGGTGGGAGGAGGGAGGAGGGAGGAGGGAGGTGGGAGGAGGGAGGTGGGAGGTGGGAGGAGGGAGGAGGGAGGAGGGAGGTGGGAGGAGGGAGGAGGGGAGGTGGGAGGTGGGAGGAGGGAGGTGGGAGGTGGGAGGAGGGAGGAGGGAGGAGGGAGGAGGGAGGAGGGAGGAGGGAGGAGGGAGGTGGGAGGAGGGAGGAGGGAGGTGGGAGGAGGGAGGTGGGAGGAGGGAGGTGGGAGGTGGGAGGAGGGAGGTGGGAGGTGGGAGGAGGGAGGAGGGAGGAGGGAGGTGGGAGGTGGGAGGAGGGAGGTGGGAGGAGGGAGGAGGGAGGAGGGAGGAGGGAGGTGGGAGGAGGGAGGAGGGAGGTGGGAGGTGGGAGGAGGGAGGTGGGAGGAGGGAGGAGGGAGGAGGGAGGTGGGAGGAGGGAGGAGGGAGGAGGGAGGAGGGAGGTGGGAGGAGGGAGGAGGGAGGAGGGAGGAGGGAGGAGGGAGGTGGGAGGAGGGGAGGTGGGAGGTGGGAGGTGGGAGGAGGGAGGTGGGAGGTGGGAGGAGGGAGGAGGGAGGAGGGAGGTGGGAGGTGGGAGGAGGGAGGTGGGAGGTGGGAGGAGGGAGGAGGGAGGAGGGAGGAGGGAGGAGGGAGGTGGGAGGAGGGAGGAGGGAGGTGGGAGGTGGGAGGAGGGAGGTGGGAGGAGGGAGGAGGGAGGAGGGAGGTGGGAGGAGGGAGGAGGGAGGTGGGAGGAGGGAGGTGGGAGGTGGGAGGAGGGAGGAGGGAGGTGGGAGGAGGGAGGTGGGAGGAGGGAGGAGGGAGGAGGGAGGTGGGAGGAGGGAGGAGGGAGGAGGGAGGTGGGAGGTGGGAGGAGGGAGGAGGGAGGAGGGAGGAGGGAGGAGGGAGGAGGGAGGAGGGAGGTGGGAGGAGGGAGGTGGGAGGAGGGAGGAGGGAGGTGGGAGGTGGGAGGAGGGAGGTGGGAGGTGGGAGGAGGGAGGAGGGAGGAGGGAGGTGGGAGGTGGGAGGAGGGAGGAGGGAGGTGGGAGGTGGGAGGAGGGAGGAGGGAGGTGGGAGGTGGGAGGAGGGAGGTGGGAGGTGGGAGGAGGGAGGAGGGAGGAGGGAGGAGGGAGGAGGGAGGAGGGAGGAGGGAGGTGGGAGGAGGGAGGAGGGAGGTGGGAGGAGGGAGGTGGGAGGTGGGAGGAGGGAGGAGGGAGGAGGGAGGTGGGAGGAGGGAGGAGGGAGGAGGGAGGAGGGAGGTGGGAGGAGGGAGGTGGGAGGAGGGAGGTGGGAGGTGGGAGGAGGGAGGAGGGAGGTGGGAGGAGGGAGGAGGGAGGTGGGAGGAGGGAGGTGGGAGGAGGGAGGAGGGAGGAGTGGGAGGAGGGAGGTGGGAGGAGGGAGGAGGGGAGGTGGGAGGAGGGAGGAGGGGAGGTGGGGAGGTGGGAGGAGGGAGGTGGGAGGTGGGAGGAGGGAGGAGGGAGGTGGGAGGTGGGAGGAGGGAGGAGGGAGGAGGGAGGTGGGAGGAGGGAGGAGGGAGGTGGGAGGAGGGAGGTGGGAGGTGGGAGGAGGGAGGAGGGAGGAGGGAGGTGGGAGGTGGGAGGAGGGAGGAGGGAGGTGGGAGGAGGGAGGAGGGAGGCCAATTAAAATCTCACTAGCAGAGAGTGTAGCAGCTGTCCCATAACTAATTAGTGTAGGCAGACAACTGAGTCAAATGGTATAAAGGACCTAGCTTGAAGGGAGGATGGGCGGGTCCTCAAGCAGTGTGTTTGACCATAACATGTCTGCTGACAGTGAAATGGAGGGTAAAAATTTTGTTTTTTGATGCGAACTGGGCGAAGCGAACTTCCGCAAACGTTCGCCTGCGGGAGGCGAACGCGAACCACCGAAGTTCGCCAGGAACCGTTCGCCGGCGAACCGTTCGGCCCAACTCTAATAGGCACACCCGCACTACGTGCACAGTGAGCGGGTCTTAGACTGATGTGTGGGCGCAAACTACTTAGTGCTGTAGTTTGCGCCTACTAAGTGATAGGGCTTAGCGCCGGTTAGTGAATCAAGCCCCATGCGTTTTAATGTGTTGCATTGCGTTGCATTTTTTTTCCTCCATAGCGGTACATTGTGAAAATGCTTCAGTTTTTCAGCGTATAGTGTGAAAGAGACCATAGGGAAACATAGACACTGGACTGCACATCAGTTGGAAGTAGGTGTGACCTAAATATAAGCTGCAATTGGACTCAGAGGTGTAACAACAGACCCTGTAAGGGATAAAGCCGCATGGTGGTCCAGAAGCTGCAGGGGGCTCCATGGGGAGAGACTGCCAACTAAGGGCACAGAGAGAAAAAGCTTTCTGCTCTCTGCACAAGTGTTCTAATGACTGCATCTGCTCAGCTACTGATAAGGAATCATACAAAGTTTTGCAGACAACGATTTGTAGACAGCCCCTGTTCAGTGTGCAGCAGGGTCTTGTTTACAGTGCCCAGTCCCAGCCTCTCCCCCTCTTTTCAAGTGCCTAATACTGTAGTGATGGTGGAGAAGTCTGCAGAGCAGTTCTGATCCATCAGAGATGGACAGAGCGAGTGTAATAAGCTGAAACTGGGAGCACACTCATCCGTTGGTTTTCTGCACACCAGGGGATTACGTTCGCGTGTAAACAAAGGTTTGTGCATGATCACGCGCGTGAGACTCGCACGTGATCGTGCGCAAACCTTCGTTTACATGCAAGCGTAATCCTTTACGCGCGCAAACCTTCGCGCGCAGCAGATCGTGTGATAACTGCCGTGATAGCAGTTATCACACTTTTGTGAATCCAGCCTCATGTGTGTATGTATGTGTGAAAACATGCATGTTTCATCACAGAAGCGAATGTCATTGATAGATAGAAAATGCATGCAGTGCTTCACTGTTGTCAGTTTTATCTGCACATTTCACGTTAAAGTGTGCACTAACCAAATGAATAACATTGGTTCTCAGTTTACCTGTGCAGAAATCGGAGGAGGGGGGCCCATCCAGCCTGCATCTTTGTATAGATCCTTTTCAGGGAGTGTTTTGTAGAGAATACATTGAAATAAAGAGAATCCCCGAGTCAAAAACATCCGTTCTGTCAGATTTCTACAAACTGCTGTAAGTGACAGCAACATAGGATAAAGGTAATTTAGAGCTCGTTTTACTATGGAAGAAACATACTTCTTATCTGTATTTGTTTACATGTACCTAATATTTCAAATGTTTTTGCAATAGTGGTCCTTTAACCACTTCACAACTGAGGGGTTTTACCCCTTGAGCACCAGAGCAATTTTCACCTTTCAGCGTTCCTTCCATTCATTCGTCTATAATTTTATCATTACTTATCGCAATGAAATGAACTATATCTTGTTTTTTTTCTTTCTTTAGGTGGGACATTATGCGAAGAATTATTTTATTCTAAATGTGTTTTAATGGGAAAATAGGAGAAAATGTGGGAAAAAATTCATTATTTTTCAGTTTTCGGCCATTATAGTTTTTAAATAATGCATGCTACTGTAATTAAAACCCATGAAATTTATTTGCCCATTTGTTCCGGTTATAAAACCGTTTAAATTATGTCCCTATCACAATGTTTGGCGCCAATATTTTATTTGAGAATAAAGGTGCATTTTTTTTCAGTTTTGCGTCCATCCCTAATGACAAGCCCATAGTTTATAAAGTAACAGTGTTATACCCTCTTGACATAAATATTTAAAAAGTTCAGTCCCTAAGGCAACTATTTATGTATTTTTTTATAGTATTTTTTTTTTAATTACAAATAAAATAAAAATGTGGGGGTGTGGGAGGTAATGAGTTAATTTTTAATGTATAACTAATGTATTTGTATATGAAAAATGCTTTAGGGTGTAGTTTTACTATTTGGCCACAAGATGGCCACAGTAACTTTTTGTTTATGTGACCTGCAAGCGTCAGAAGGACGCTTGAAGGAAGTGTTATGAGGCTGGGCAACTTTTTTTTTTTTCACAATGATCGCGCTTCTTCTCTTAGAAGCAGCCGATCATTGCGGGGGCTTAGATCAACGAACGGGAAAGTTTTTTTCCTGTTCATTGATCTCTGGGCGAGCGGGCGGCAGCGTGCACGAGTATGGGGGCGCGCGGACGAGCGAGCAGGAGCACGGACAGCGGCGGGAGGTGCGGATATCTCCGTCCCTGGTGTTGACAGGGTGGAAAAAGGGACGGAGATGTCCGCACCACTGGGGGTAAAGTGGGGAAAGTCCTGCACAGGATCAGCCACTCTACTCTGCATGCACCAGCCTGCTCATAGACCCACTGTCACTCTGCTGTGCATGCACCAGCTTGCTTATAGACCCACTGTCACATAGACCCACTGTCACTCTGCTGTGCATGCACCAGCCTGCTCATAGACCCACTGTCACTCTGCTGTGCATGCACCAGCTTGCTCATAGACCCACTGTAACTCTACTGTGCATGCACCAGCCTGCTCATAGACCCACTGTCACTCTGCTGTGCATGCACCAGCTTGTTCATAGACTCACTGTCACTCTGCTGTGCATGCACCAGCTTGCTCATAGACCCACTGTCACTCTACTGTGCATGCACCAGCCTGCTCATAGACCCACTGTCACTCTGCTGTGTATGCACCAGCCTGCTCATAGACCCACTGTCACTCTGCTGTGCATGCACCAGCCTGCTCATAGACCCACTGTCACTCTGCTGTGCATGCACTAGCTTGCTCATAGACCCACTGTCACTCTGCTGTGCATGCACCAGCCTGCTCATAGACCCACTGTCACTCTACTGTGAATGCACCAGCCTGCTCATAGACCCACTGTCACTCTGCTGTGCATGCACCAGTCTGCTCATAGACCCACTGTCACTCTACTGTGCATGCACCAGCCTGATCATAGACCCACTGTCACTCTGCTGTGCATGCACCAGCTTGCTTATAGGCCCACTGTCACATAGACCCACTGTCACTCTGCTGTGCATGCACCAGCCTGCTCATAGACCCTCTGTAACTCTACTGTGCATACACCAGCCTGATCATAGACCCACTGTCACTCTGCTGTGCATGCACCAGCTTGTTCATATACTCACTGTCACTCTGCTGTGCATGCACCAGCTTGCTCATAGACCCACTGTCACTCTATTGTGCATGCACCAGCCTGCTCATAGACCCACTGTCACTCTGCTGTGCATGCACCAGCTTGCTCATAGACCCACTGTCACTCTGCTGTGCATGCACCAGCTTGCTCATAGACCCACTGTCACTCTACTGTGCATGCACCAGCCTGCTCATAGACCCACTGTCACTCTGCTGTGTATGCACCAGCCTGCTCATAGACCCACTGTCACTCTGCTGTGTTACAAATAAAATAAAAATGTGGGGGTGTGGGAGGTAATGAGTTAAATTTTAATGTATAACTAATGTATTTGTATATGAAAAATGCTTTAGGGTGTAGTTTTACTATTTGGCCACAAGATGGCCACAGTAACTTTTTGTTTATGTGACCTGCAAGCGTCAGAAGGACGCTTGAAGGAAGTGTTATGAGGCTGGGCAACTTTTTTTTTTTTTCACAATGATCGCGCTTCTTCTCTTAGAAGCAGCCGATCATTGCGGGGGCTTAGATCAACGAACGGGAAAGTTTTTTTCCTGTTCATTGATCTCTGGGCGAGCGGGCGGCAGCGTGCACGAGTATGGGGGCGCGCAGACGAGCGAGCAGGAGCACGGACAGCGGCGGGAGGTGCGGATATCTCCGTCCCTGGTGTTGACAGGGTGGAAAAAGGGACGGAGATGTCCGCACCACTGGGGGTAAAGTGGGGAAAGTCCTGCACAGGATCAGCCACTCTACTCTGCATGCACCAGCCTGCTCATAGACCCACTGTCACTCTGCTGTGCATGCACCAGCTTGCTTATAGACCCACTGTCACATAGACCCACTGTCACTCTGCTGTGCATGCACCAGCCTGCTCATAGACCCACTGTCACTCTGCTGTGCATGCACCAGCTTGCTCATAGACCCACTGTAACTCTACTGTACATGCACCAGCCTGCTCATAGACCCACTGTCACTCTGCTGTGCATGCACCAGCTTGTTCATAGACTCACTGTCACTCTGCTGTGCATGCACCAGCTTGCTCATAGACCCACTGTCACTCTACTGTGCATGCACCAGCCTGCTCATAGACCCACTGTCACTCTGCTGTGTATGCACCAGCCTGCTCATAGACCCACTGTCACTCTGCTGTGCATGCACCAGCCTGCTCATAGACCCACTGTCACTCTGCTGTGCATGCACTAGCTTGCTCATAGACCCACTGTCACTCTGCTGTGCATGCACCAGCCTGCTCATAGACCCACTGTCACTCTACTGTGAATGCACCAGCCTGCTCATAGACCCACTGTCACTCTGCTGTGCATGCACCAGTCTGCTCATAGACCCACTGTCACTCTACTGTGCATGCACCAGCCTGATCATAGACCCACTGTCACTCTGCTGTGCATGCACCAGCTTGCTTATAGACCCACTGTCACATAGACCCACTGTCACTCTGCTGTGCATGCACCAGCCTGCTCATAGACCCTCTGTAACTCTACTGTGCATACACCAGCCTGATCATAGACCCACTGTCACTCTGCTGTGCATGCACCAGCTTGTTCATATACTCACTGTCACTCTGCTGTGCATGCACCAGCTTGCTCATAGACCCACTGTCACTCTATTGTGCATGCACCAGCCTGCTCATAGACCCACTGTCACTCTGCTGTGCATGCACCAGCTTGCTCATAGACCCACTGTCACTCTGCTGTGCATGCACCAGCTTGCTCATAGACCCACTGTCACTCTACTGTGCATGCACCAGCCTGCTCATAGACCCACTATCACTCTGCTGTGTATGCACCAGCCTGCTCATAGACCCACTGTCACTCTGCTGTGCATGCACCAGCCTGCTCATAGACCCACTGTCACTCTGCTGTGCATGCACTAGCTTGCTCATAGACCCACTGTCACTCTGCTGTGCATGCACCAGCCTGCTCATAGACCCACTGTCACTCTACTGTGCATGCACCAGCCTGCTCATAGACCCACTGTCACTCTGCTGTGCATGCACCAGCCTGCTCATAGACCCACTGTCACTCTACTGTGCATGCACCAGCCTGATCATAGACCCACTGTCACTCTGCTGTGCATGCACCAGCTTGCTTATAGACCCACTGTCACATAGACCCAATGTCACTCTGCTGTGCATGCACCAGCCTGCTCATAGACCCACTGTCACTCTGCTGTGCATGCACCAGCTTGCTCATAGACCCACTGTCACTCTACTGTGCATGCACCAGCCTGCTCATAGACCCACTGTCACTCTGCTGTGCATGCACCAGCTTGTTCATAGACTCACTGTCACTCTGCTGTGCATGCACCAGCTTGCTCATAGACCCACTGTCACTCTACTGTGCATGCACCAGCCTGCTCATAGACCCACTGTCACTCTGCTGTGCATGCACCAGCTTGCTCATAGACCCACTGTCACTCTGCTGTGCATGCACCAGCTTGCTCATAGACCCACTGTCACTCTACTGTGCATGCACCAGCCTGCTCATAGACCCACTGTCACTCTGCTGTGTATGCACCAGCCTGCTCATAGACCCACTGTCACTCTGCTGTGCATGCACCAGCCTGCTCATAGACCCACTGTCACTCTGCTGTGCATGCACCAGCCTGCTCATAGACCCACTGTCACTCTGCTGTGCATGCACCAGCTTGCTCATAGACCCACTGTCACTCTACTGTGCATGCACCAGCCTGCTCATAGACCCACTGTCACTCTGCTGTGCATGCACCAGCTTGTTCATAGACTCACTGTCACTCTGCTGTGCATGCACCAGCTTGCTCATAGACCCACTGTCACTCTACTGTGCATGCACCAGCCTGCTCATAGACCCACTGTCACTCTGCTGTGCATGCACCAGCTTGCTCATAGACCCACTGTCACTCTGCTGTGCATGCACCAGCTTGCTCATAGACCCACTGTCACTCTACTGTGCATGCACCAGCCTGCTCATAGACCCACTGTCACTCTGCTGTGTATGCACCAGCCTGCTCATAGACCCACTGTCACTCTGCTGTGCATGCACCAGCCTGCTCATAGACCCACTGTCACTCTGCTGTGCATGCACTAGCTTGCTCATAGACCCACTGTCACTCTGCTGTGCATGCACCAGCCTGCTCATAGACCCACTGTCACTCTACTGTGCATGCACCAGCCTGCTCATAGACCCACTGTCACTCTGCTGTGCATGCACCAGCCTGCTCATAGACCCACTGTCACTCTGCTGTGCATGCACCAGCCTGCTCATAGACCCAATGTCACTCTGCTGTGCATGCACCAGCTTGCTCACAGACTCACTGCCAGTCTGCTGTGCATGCAACAGCTAGTTGACCCACTGCTACTCTACTGTGCATGCACCAGTTTGCTCATAGAACCACTTCAACAGTGGCAAGACAAGGTTCACCAACAACAGAGGCAAAGGTTCCAAAGTGTGCTCCCCATCTTTCCACCCTTGTTAAAGTAAACAAGCCCAGCTCAGTGAGCCACTGTCCACTCTTCAAGCGACCTGAGCACCAAAAATAATTTTTCTTTTATAATAAACCTCCCCATAATTGAGGTTCATAATATTGTGCTGTTGGGGAGTGGGGGCTTGGATGAGAGGCATTACTCACCTACAGGGGGGCTCCTCCTGTGGCATCTTGTCTATACGGTGGTCGCCATCTCCTCAGCACAGTGCTTCATTTTCATTTTCTTGACATTGGCGAGAGCATGCGCCCACCACAACGCATGCTGGGAGATGTAGTTTGTGGATACAAGAGAGATGTACTCACATCCACAAACTACATTTTCCAGCATGAGCCCACCAACGCCAGGAAAATGAGGCCACAACTTGCAAGCAGCCCTACTAGCTACGTAAGTAAGTAATGCCTGAATAAATGATATCTAAACTGGGGGTGGGGATTAGATTTACTTACCTGGGGCTCCTTCCAGCCTCTAGCAGATCCCTTGCTGTAGTTCCGTTGCCCTCCAGGGTGCCACTTTCCCCTTCAACAGATGCTCAACCACAGCTGTGGTCGGAGATCTTTTGGAGGGGACAGTGGTACCCTGGAGGGCAGTAGAATACCTGATAGACTGCTAAAGGCTGGAAGAAGCCCCAGGTAAGTAAGTACTGGAAATCTAATCTTTCCTCCCTAGCTTGGATATCGTTTATAAAGAAAAATTATTTTTGGTGCTTGGGTCACTTCCAACAACCCGCCCCGCCCCTCATCACATCCAGGTGCCAAGTTGTCTCTTCAGTACGGGGAGGGGGGGTTGCAGCTACACTTCCTTCAACCCTCTGTCAAAGAGCGAAGGTGCAGGCTAAGGTCAAGGCAGGCAGAGTTTAATCATAGATGAAGAACAGGCCAGGCGGTAAACAGGTTATCCAGGTAACAAGCCAAGCTCCAATCAGAGGATCAGATCAAGAATAGTCAGACTAGCCAGGTCAGGAAAAGGAAGGATCAGGATCAGGCTAGTAAAATGAACCACACAAGGGTCTAGCACAACCATTACCTGACCAGGGCAGTGGTCCAGAGCTGTCAGCACTGGAGTGAGGGGAGGCTGCCTTTTATAGTCAAGCAGCAAAGGCAGTTTTGGTGCGTAACTTATATGCCCATGCCAGACTTCACGCATGCCCATGCAATGTCTAATTGGCGCATCATGCATATATGCCCACATCCTCAACTACGGGCTGAAACCGGCAGTTAGCAGTGCGCACGCACGCACGCATGCACACACACACACACACTGTACACATAGTACACACACACACGGACTGTACTGTGGTAGGATCCATATCAGGTGAAACTGACACTGTCCGAGAATAGATTGGAAAGAGTTAAACCTTTTTTTTGCACTGAAGCAAAGGAGGTAGTCACATGACTCTGGATTGGCAAGCAAGACTTTGCATTTTAAACAACTGGAAATTCCAGGCAGAAGACAATGTTTATTGTTTTTAGAAACTTGTTTAATAAAGGTGAGTTGAAAAGAAATACGTGATAATAAAGCAACCCTTGGTACGTAATCAGGTATTCTTACAACACAAAGTACACAGTTATAATGGAAACAAAGAAACACAGTTAATCAATGACTAACGTGGGGTATGGATGCTGACAGGTGGTGTGTCATGTAACCATTGCACAGAGTAACCAAGCAGCTCGGGGTGACCCAAACCACTAGGAATGTTTAGGGGGATAAAAGAGACAGAAAAGCCCTTCTACTAATAAGCAATGCTTGGTGAAATTTGCCTTCTTAAAACAGAAGGAAATTTGTAATAATTCAGCTATAAGTGAACATTTGAGGTTACCCATAATGCACCACTACTGAATATGCAAATCATCTCTTTTTGCCCCTGTAAGCGAGGCAAGCATCCAGAACTGCTGGTGTATAGCAAACCTATAGCTTTAAATATTACACAGTCACATCAACTGCACATGTAGACAGCCTGTTTCGGGCTTTTGGTCCTCATCAGTACATGGCAGGTATTGATATGACTCTATGGGATAGGGCTTGGACCAGTACAACAGAGTAACCAAGCAGCTCGGGGTGACCCAATACTACTAGGAATATAGGAATGTATAGGGGGATAAAAGAGACTGAAAAGCCCTCCTATTAATAAGCAAATTTCACCAAGCATTGCTTATTAATAGGAGGGCTTTCACCCCAAGCTCCTTGGTTACTCTGTTGTACTGGTCCAAGCCCTATCCCATACAGTCATATCAATCCCTGCCATGTACTGATGAGGACCAAAAGTCCGAAACAGGCTGTCTACATGTACGGTTGATGTGGCTGTGTAATATTTAGAGCTATAGGCTTGCTATATACCAGCAGTTCTGGATGCTTGCCTGGCTTACAGGGGCAAAAAGAGATAATTTGCATATTCAGTAGTGGTGCATTGTTAGGTAACTTATAGCTGAATTATTACAAGTTTTCTTCTGTAACCATTGCACAGGACACTTCCTGAAAGTAAGAGCTGCAGTTGCAAAGGATTGCTAGCAGGTGATGTGGACTGCTCTTGCAAGGCACAGCGCCATGTGGCGCTCACCCATCACCAGCATACAGCCACAGCCTTTAAAGTCTTTGTCACTAGTTTAAAGACTTTGTTCCTAATATCCCCCCCCCCCCACAAAAAAAAAGGTGAAATGGGTGCTACTTGATTGTAGATGCAAAAAACATACAAATTATTTTGGATAAACAATAAGAACTAGGAGATTGGGACCCACACATACCTCGCTAACAAAACCATACCCTCTCAACACGTAAAATAACTATAATACAATACAATAACATTTGTAAAGTGCTTTTCTACCATAGGACTGAAAGCGCATAGATATGTCTCAGATTAATACATGACTGCTGGCTGGACTGTGTTGCAGTAGAAAAAGTCAGGTGGCTTTTCAGTTTTGGCGTAAATGCTTCCAGAAATGGAAATGTCCTGATTGGGTGTGGCCGGCCGGGAATTCCAAAGCATAGTGGCAGCATGGCAGAAGGCTCTGTCTTCAAAGGTTTTGAGGTAGACTATCACGGTGACCAAGTTAGATCCCTTTCAGCTAACATTCTGTGCGTTTGGGGTGGGGGGGGGGGGGGGGGGGGGTAGGGAGAGATTGTGTGAAGTTATTAGATCTTTTTGATCTAAGATTGTGGGAGGTGTGATTTGGGGCGTTTTTAGGCATAGGCATTACAGGCCACTGCCTGTAGTGCCATCGGTCCTGGGGGGCGCCATGCCCCTGATTAAGCCCCGCCCTGAACTAATCCATGCCCCCTGAACTAAGCCACGCCCCCACAAGTGTTTGTACCTCCTTCTGTCCCCTTGTGCCTCCTTCTGTCTGCTTGTGCCATCTTCAGTTCCCTTGTGTTTCCCCCTGTGCCTCCTTCTGTCTCCCTTTTTGCCTCCTCCTGTCTCCTTGTGCCACCTTCTGTTCCGCTGTACCACCTCTGCTCTCCTGTGCATCCAGAGATGGATTAAAGTGAAAAGGTGCTCTAGGCAAGCGATGACTTTGGGCCCATCCTTGATGGCCATCTAGGTTTTTTGAAAAGATTTGTTGGGATTTGGCATAAACCAAGCCCCTAGACTCTCTCTCTAGGCCCAAAGCACCTGCCTAAGTTGCCACATGGATGATCTGTCTCTGTGTACATCCCTCTGTGCCTCCCTCTGTCCCACTGTGCCTGCTTCTGTCCCCCTTTGTGCCTCCCTCTGTCCCCTTGTCCCACTATCTGTTCCCGTCCCCCACCTATGCTCCCCCAGTTCAGTGCATAAAGGCATAATATAACGAAGCAGAAGCTGTGCTCTAACCTCCCCTCTGGAGTCAAGTGCTGTGCCTGTGTGACCATCCTCTGTTTTCTGCTCATGTTTTCTGTTGTTTACCGCCAGCTTGTCTGGCCTATGCACTGGATATCTCTTCTACGGCCTTGTAGTTGTAGACGACCCATAGAACGTTTCTACTAAACTTCAGAATTGTAATTCCTCCAAACGTCTTTATGTCATTTAAAGAGACACTCCGCAGAGCAAGTATTTTTCCTAAAACCAGTTATCTAAAGTAAATGAGGCCTCCGAATTCAAGCATAGCATACTTAAATTCCAACACACAGCACTGGACTCCAGCGGAGAGGTGAGACCACAGCTTAGACCATGCATAACTTAACTTTACATTTCTCAGCATTGAATTTCATCTGCCTTTTACTTGCTCATATAGCCATCCTATGCAGATATATTAGACTAGCTGGTCGCCCGGCGTTGCCCGGGTATGTAATTGGCTAGTGTTACCTCTGCCCACTTTTTCTAATCCTAACACACAATTACTCAAGGATGACCTAGTTTGTGAGCTTTGCGGTCTTTGGCATTGAAATGAAATAAATCTAATTGGCTGTGGCTCCACTCCTTTGAAAATCAATAGGTGAATTTTGATTAGCTTTTGTAGGCTCCACCCACTTTTCTGAATATTAATCCCAGTCACCCAGTGACCAACTGTGCAACATTTAAGAAACCTGCCATTGACAGAGTAAGAAAAACAAAAGTTTCCTTTCTTAAAACATAAAGAATTTACGATAATTCAGGTTGGAGTGAGCTTAGAATGTCTCCCAGTGCATCACTGTTATCCTTAAAAGCTAAACACACCTCCAGAACTGCAGAATGAAATGATGCGTCAGTTTGTTCATTTGTACAGAGCCATAATAATCCAACATGCATACAGACTGTTTTGGATTGTTTGATCCTCATCAGTGCATTGCATGGATTAATTTGGCTCTATGCAGTAGGGCTTGTAACACCGAGAGGTACAGACTAAGCAGCCAGCTCATGGTGACCCAGAACTCATTGGAGTATGTAAGGGACTACAATGGTCCTAAAAGCCCCCTTACTAAGATGTTAAGAAAAACAAAAGTTTGCTTTCTTAAAACAGAAAGAATTTGCAATAATTCAGGTTGGAATGAGCTTGAGATGTCTCCCAGTGCATCACTGCTGAATATATGCAAATTAACCATTGTGCACTTAGAAGCTAAACACACCTCCAGTGTAACAGTGTAAGAATGGCTGCAGTTTACATTTTCCAGTGAAATTTGTATTTGTCTTCACCCCCTTTTTGGTTATGGGGATAAAAAGTATCCCATACTTTATTCCAGGTAATGTACTATGTGTGTGCCAAATTTCAGTTTACATTCTAGCAGTGAAATTTGTATTTTTCTCCACCCACTGATGTCCTAATGTTTTCTGGGTATGTATTTGGCTGCTGTTGGCTGTGGCCACTTTTTCTAACCCTAACACACAATTGTCAATAGTCAATGACCAAGTTTGTGAGATTTGTGGTCTTTTTGATTGTTCTTCGTAGGCTCCACCCACTTTTCTGAATATTAATCCCAGTCACCCAGTAACCAACTGTGCAAAGTTTGAGAACCCTACCATTAACAGTGTAAGAATGGCTGCTGTTTACATTTTCCCAGTAAAATGTGTAGTTGTCTCCGCCCACTTATGACCCTGCGTTGCCCGCTTATGTATTTGGCTGGTGTTGGCTGTGCCCACTTTCCTAACCCTAACACACAATTAATCAATTACCAAGTTTGTGAGCTTTGCGTTGTTTGGCAACAATAATTTGCATTGGAATGAAACAAATCTGATTGGCTATTTGTGGCTCCACCCCCTTTCTGAAATTGAACCCCAGTCGCCCAATGATCAACTATACCAGGTTTGAGGCTTGTGCCATTAACAGTGCAAGAATGGCAGAAATATTCCCCTTGAAAATCAACCAACTGTGCAAAGTTTGAGAACCCTACCATTAACAGTGTAAGAAAAATAAAAGTTTGTTTTCTTAAAACAGAAAGAATTTGCGATAATTCAGGTTGGAGTGAGCTTAAAATGTCTCCCAGTGCATCACTGTTGAATATACGCAAATTAACCATTGCTACCCTTAAAAGCTAAACACACCTCCAGAACTGCTGGAACGCAATGATGTGTCAGCTTGTTCATTTGTACAGAGCCATAATAATCCAAAATGCATACAGACTGTTTTGGATTGTTTGATCCTCATCAGTGCATAGCATGGATTAATTTGGCTCTATGCAGTAGGGCTTGTAACACCGAGAGGTACAGACACACCTCCAGTGTAACAGTGTAAGAGTGGCTGCAGTTTACATTTTCCAGCAAAATTTGTATTTGTCTCTTTTTGGTTATGAGAATAAAAAGTATCCTATACTTTATTCCAGGTAATGTACTATGTGTGTGCCAAATTTCATTCAAATCCGTTCAGCCGTTTTTGCGTGATCGAGTAACAAACATCCAAATATCCAAACATCCGAACTTTCCCATTTATTATATTAGTAGGATTATTCTCTGCTATGAATCCCTTAGGAAACCTCCAAATATTTTGTGCACAACTGATTTTAAGCTTACAGGTCAATAATTCCCCAAATCTACTGGGAAATTAATCTGCCATTTGTTTGTGTTTGTTCAGCAGCTATTGACTGTGATAGGCTTAAAAACTTGACCACTTCAGGTGGTGTTCCCCTTATGGACCAGAGCAATTTTCACATTTCAGTGCTCGTCCCATTCATTCACCAATAACTGTATCACTGCTTACCACACTGAAATGATCTATATCTTGTTTTGTTCACCACCAATTAGGCTTTCTTTGGGTAGTACATTTGCTAAGAATTATTTTATTCTATATGAATTTTAAATGGAATAATAACAAAAAAATTATGAAAAAAATATTTCTATAGCTTTTAGCCATTATAGTTTTAAAATAAAATGTGCTACTGTGGATAAAACCGACACATTTTATGTTCCCATTTGTCCTGGCTATAATAATGTTTAAATTATGTCCCTAGTACAATGTAGGGCAACAATAGTTTATCTGGAATTAAAGGTGTATTTTTTTCAGTGTTGTTCGTTTACACTTTATCACTAATTACAAGCCCTTATTTGCAAAAATAACAGTAATATACCCTCATGGCATACATATTTAAGAAAAAGTTGGGTCCCTAGGGTAACTATTTAGTATTTGCTTTGTAAATGTCCTTTGTTTTGGTAACTAGGAAGGGGGACGGATGAGGGGTTAATTAATGGGGGATTTATTTATTTTTATTTAATTTAATGTATGTACATAGAAAGGGCTGTGTGTATGTTTTTACTTTCACTTTATCAATGGCCTCCAGCATCTCACTGATGCCAGTGATCATTGATTACTAGCATTTTGATCTGTGAATGGGAACATGTGTTCCTATTCACTGATCAATGTACTAATGGGTGGCAACCAGAACAAGTGTGCGCACAAGTGTGCAGCGGGCGATCACGGCAAGGTACATATATTTACACCCCTGGAGCTAATCTGTATGCTTGAATCATTTTTTTGCTCATCACTATTGGTTTATGAGGATGTGAGTGTTTTGGAATGTGCAGAGGACTACAGGTAACAGTTGTATGGCAGTAAAAACCAGTGCTGCTCGGATACCTAGATATCCGATCCGGGTTGGATATCCGATTTCAAAATTTTGCGATCCAAACCAAAAAACCTTCACCTCATCATCAACATCAAACTCCCCCTCCTCGAACAACTGCTGGGATGATGAGCACGCCCCAAACTCCTCTTCTGCTGACACATCATGGATGATGGACTCCCCCCCAACAATTACTGTCACCATCTTAGACTCTTCCAAAAAGCCCATTGCATCCAGAATGTGTTTTGTAGGTGGTCTGCTCGTTATCCACCATCAGCTGCATCACAGGTGCGGCATCTTTCTCCTCCAATTTGCACCGCTGACCCGGCTTCAAAATGGCCGCTACACGCTGCTGTGTCTCTGCAGCGTGACTCTCCCTAACAGCTGGACGGCCAGTGGGTAGCGGCGGAATGGAGACTGATGCGGCAGAACTGCTGACGAAGGCCGCAATGTTGCTCCCTCTCCTCTTTCCCTTTTATAATTATTATTATTTATTGTATTTATAAAGCGTCAACATATTACGCAGCGCTGGACATTAGTTTAGGTTACAGACAATATTTAGGGGTGACAAGCAGCAATATGACAATACAGGAATACATGCAACCCAGATCACACAGCACAGTATGAGTACAAGGTAATGCTTAGTCAGTCACTGGAGGGGAGTATGGAGATTAGGCAAGTTAGGTTCACTCAAATGCATAGCCATGGGCGTCCCTACGTAGGGCAAATTGGGGCATCTGCCCGACCCTGGCCGCCCGCTGCCCCCCCCCCTGGCCGCGTGCCCATGCGGCCAGCAGGAGGGGAGCAGCGCAGAGAAGAGGTAGAGCTATGGGCATGGTGGGGAAGGGCGGACGTCTCCCCCTCCTTCCCTCACCGTAGGGGGCTCTACCTCCCTCGCTCGCTCTCCCCTCCGGAGTCCGGAACGAAGTGTGCAGCGGCTGGGCAGCGGGCGGAACTTACCTCGTCTCGCTCCTGCGCCGGAAGTTCTGGTGCCGCACTCTGGTCTAGATCAGACCAGAGTAGCGGCTAATCCATCCGGCGCGTGCGACAAGACGAGGTAAGTTCCGCCCGCTGCCCAGCCGCTGCACACTTCGTTCCGGACTCCGGAGGGGAGAGCGAGCGAGGGAGGTAGAGCTCCCTAAGGTGAGGGAGGGGGGGGAGACGTCCGCCCTTCCCCACCATGCCCATAGCTCTACCTCTTCTCTGCGCTGCTCCCCTCCTGCTGGGGCACACCTGGCTACCTATTCTGGGGACATATACACCTGCCTACATATACTGGGACATATACACCTGCCTACATATACTGGGACATATACACCTGCCTATATATACTGGGACATATACACCTGCCTACATATACTGGGGACATATACACCTGCCTACATATACTGGGGACATATACACCTGCCTACATATACTGGGGACATATACACCTGCCTACATATACTGGGGACATATACACCTGCCTACATATACTGGGGACATATACACCTGCCTACATATACTGGGACATATACCCCTGCCTACATATACTGGGACATATACCCCTGCCTACATATACTGGGACATATACCCCTGCCTACATATACTGGGACATATACCCCTGCCTACATATACTGGGACATATACCCCTGCCTACATATACTGGGGACATATACCCCTGGCTACATATACTGGGGACATATACCCCTGGCTACATATACTGGGGACATATACACCTGGCTACCTATTCTGGGGATATATACACCTGCCTACATATACTGGGACATATACACCTGCCTACAAATACTGGGGACATATACACCTGCCTACATATACTGGGGACATATACACCTGCCTACATATACTGGGACATATACCCCTGCCTACATATACTGGGGACATATACCCCTGGCTACATATACTGGGGACATATACCCCTGGCTACATATACTGGGGACATATACACCTGGCTACCTATTCTGGGAATATATACACCTGCCTACATATACTGGGACATATACACCTGCCTACATATACTGGGGACATATACACCTGCCTACATATACTGGGGACATATACACCTGCCTACATATACTGGGACATATACCCCTGCCTACATATACCGCGACATATACCCCTGCCTACATATACTGGGACATATACCCCTGCCTACATATACTGGGACATATACCCCTGCCTACATATACTGGGACATATACACCTGCCTACATATACTGGGGACATATACACCTGCCTACATATACTGGGGACATATACACCTGCCTACATATACTGGGACATATACCCCTGCCTACATATACTGGGACATATACCCCTGCTCACATATACTGGGACATATACCCCTGCCTACATATACTTTGGACATATACCCCCTGGCTACATATACTGGGGACATATACACCCTGGCTACATATACTGGGGACATATACCCCCTGGCTACATATACTGGGGACATATACCCCCTGGCTACATATACTGGGGACATATACCCGCTGGCTACATATACTGGGGACATATACCCCCTGGCTACATATACTGGGGACATATACTGGGAACATATACCCCCTGGCTACATATACTGGGGACATATACCCCTGGCTACATATACTGGGCACATATACCCATGCCTACATATACTGGGCACATATACCCCTGCCTACATATACTGGGCACATATACCCCTGGCTACCTGTTCTGGGGACATCTATACCACTGGCCACCTATTCTGGGGACACCTATAGACCTGGGGCTACCTATTTTTGGGGAACCACTGCTGTCAGATTGAGTGTATTTAGGGGAACTGCTGCCAGGTGAGAGGTGTCTACCATATTAAGGGGGCATTCTGCCTATTTATGTGAAATGCTGTCTATTTATGTGCCTCATGACTGCTGAATTTGTCTTGTTGGGGGCCTCATGGTTACTGAATTTGTCTTGTTGGGGGCCTCATGATTTGTTGGGGGCCTCAAGATCACTGAATTTGTCTTGTTTGGGGCCTCATGATTGCTGAATTTGTCTTGTTGGGGGCCTAATGATTGCTGAATTTGTCTTGTTGGGGGTCACATGATTGGTAACTGCGAGACTATGGAAAAAGATGAATCATGATCATATGAGACAATAGCATTAAGCCTACTTTTTCAGCTTTTTAAAACAGAAAATGAAACTGGGAGGTTCTAAAAAAAATGAATACATTTTTCAGGAGTCGGATGGATGAAATTGTTTATCTTCACAGTTTATTTTCAACTTGAATTTTCCATAATGTTCATGTATGAGTTAAAACGTTTGTATTTAGTTTAAATTGCTGTTGGCACTTTGTGATAGTAAAGTGACTTTGCAGTTTGGGCACTCGACCTCCAAAAGGTTCGCCACCACTGTCCTAATCTAATGTCCCACCATTGCTAAGTTCATGTAAACTTGTCTCCACCCACGACCACACCCACATTCTGGTTCATGACCACACCCATTCTTCGGTGCGGCGCGCGACCGTACCCCATTTAACGCCACCCCACATGATCGCCGCGGCGCGCTGTGCACGCCGCCCCGCTTATTCCTCCACCCTTTTTGCCCCCCCCCTGGAAAATTTTCTGCGGACACTTATGTGCATAGCATAGGTGCACAGTAATGGAGGTGCATGATCAGGTAGGACACAAAAGGAGGAGGACCCTGTCCAAAGGCTTACAATCTAGAGGGAGAGGTAGGGACACGAGAGGTAGGGGACCAGAGTTCAGCTGTGGGTTTAGAGCAATTGTGAGGGGTGGTAGGCCAGAGTGAAAAGGTGAGTTTTGAGGGCCTTCTTGAAGGTATTGAAGGAGGGGGCTGTCCTAATGGGTGGAGGTAGGGAGTTCCATAGTCTTGGAGCAGCTCTTGAGAAGTCTTGGAGGCGTGCATGGGACTGCGTCATGCGGAGGACGGTCAGGCGAAGTTCAATGGAGGAGCGGAGTGAGCAGCTTGGTGTGTATCTCTGAGTAAGATCAGAAATGTAGGTTGGACAGGTTTTGTGGACGGATTTGTAGGTCAGACACAATATCTTGAATCTGATTGTGGACTGGATAGGAAGCCAGTGGAGGGATTCACGGAGGGGAGCTGCCCTGGTGAAGCGATGGGAGGAGTGGATAATTCTGGCTGCCGCATTCATGATGGACTGCAGTGGGGCTATTTGGGTCATAGGGAGACCAGACAGAAGGGCATTGCAGTAGCCGAGGCTGGAAATTATGAGGGCATGGATGAGGAGTTTGGTGGTGGCAGAGGTCAGGAAAGGGCGAATCTTACAGATGTTACGAAGGTGGAAGTTGCAGGACTTTGTGAGGTTTTGGATGTGGGGATGAAGGAGAGTGCGGAGTCCAGGGTAACACCCAGACAGCGGGCTTGAGAGGTAGGGCGAATGGTAGTGTGGTTAACAGTGACCTGCACATCTGGGAGGTGGGAAGATCATGAATTCCGTTTTGTCTAGATTTAGTTTCAGGAACCTAGCGGACATCCAGGAGGAGATGGCAGATAGGCAGGAGGAGACCTTGTCCATGGTAGTGGTGGATATGTCAGGGGTGTGGAGCAGGGCCGCCTACAGCACATGATTGACATGAGAGCAGGGAGGGGCCTTGTTAATTCTAGGGCCCTGTGGACACAGAATCACACAAACTGGGCCCCAGCTGCTGCAGTAATGTCCTGTACGTTTCCCTCATCCATCCCTGCTGCTGCTGCATTGCTTTTAATCTCTCCCTACTCACACTGTTTGCTGGGGGGGGGGGGGGGGGGGAGGGGGATAGGATGCTGTGACTGTGTGGCTGGTCTCATCACACTAGTGTTGTCTGGATCATGAACAATTCTGATCTTTGATCCGAATCTCTTTTGTGAGTCGAATCATCCGAATCATCAAAATGAGTGATTCGGATCGCAAAGGGGGTGGGGCCAGGAAAGGCATGCCCCTCTCTCAGCGGGCAGCGGGGTCCTGGTAGCAGAGCAGAGATGGATCGCTCTGTTGGAGGGGAGCCAGCCTTGCAGGGACATCGGTGCCACTGCCAGATATGTGTAGAGCACACATACTGGCTACAATGTGCTGCTCATTACAGGCTGTCTGTTCTGTTCCGTAGTTGTGCACAGTTAACAAATTGGAAACTTTTGGCTCAGAAGCACAGCTCAGTAACTTTGTAGGCAGCGTGCTGGGCTAGAAGGGCAGGCACTGTGATTGCAGGGCAATATGATCCTCCTGCACTGCTCTAAACAGCTGCACTTCACTTCTAGGATTGCTTTGGGGAATGCTTTCTTTCACTGTGCGACATTTGCATTCAAAGTATACAGATGAACATATAGGTGAAATATATGTAAAGCATATGATTGCAGCATGTGGGTATTGTGTGCAAACAAACATTTCTGCTCTCTGCTCGTCCCTCCTCCCTTCTCTGCCCACTCCCTACCCGTCTCTGTCCACCATCTCCCCTTCTCTGTGTGTCCACCCCCCCTCCCCTTCTCTGTCCACCGCAGGGAAAGTCCTGTCCTGCTAGTCATTTCACCCCTGAATGCTTCCCGAGTAAAATGATCCGAGATTCGGATCAAAGATCCGGATCTTTTCAATGATCCGATTCGAATCATCCGAATCATTGAAAAGATCCGAACTTCCCATCTCTACATCACACTGCTCTCTCCAGACTCTCTCCTCCTTGTCCCGCCTCCCTGAGCTGGTGGTTTCTAGTTCCTGTTTCCTTGCTGTCCACCACCAGCTCAGCTCCACCCCCCCATGTCTCCTCCTCACTTCCTTACACTGCGCAGGGGCTGATGGGAGGTGGAGAAATGGAGAGAGATCAGCTAACAGCCAGGAGAAGTATGTGTGACTATTAGAGATGTAGCGAACGGTTTCCGAACCGTTTGCTGGCGAACATCTCTGAATACATGGGGCCTTTACTACTTCCGGGTCACTCTGACCCAGAGTAGTACGCCTGCGCTGCCCGGCAGAGCGTGTCCTCGATCGCGCTCCTGTCGCCGGGCACTCTCTGCGCATGTGCGTGACGTCATGAACGACGTCACGTTCATGCGCAGAGAGTGCCCGGCAACAGGAGAGCGATCTAGGACGCGCTTCGCCAGGCAGCGCAGGCGTACTACTCTGGGTCAGAGTGACCCGGAAGTAGTAAAGGTCCCAGAGATGTTCGCCGAGCGAACAGTTCGCAACATCTCTAGTGACTATGACTGACTCTCAGGTCTCAACACAGACAGCACAGAGCAGAGCACTGCACAGCCAGGCTCTTATAGACAGCAGCACCCAGACAGCACAGAGCACTGCACAGCCAGGCTCTTGAAAAAGTATGTATTCATGGGTGGGTGAGATTTATTTTGAAGGTTTATTATTTTGTTTAAGATACATCTTAACGGGGCTTATTTTAAAGTGAATCTTAGATTATGTTTATTTACAGTTACCTGGATCTTCCTCCATCCCCATGAGCACTGTGGCCTCACTCCTTGTCCTTCTTGCACTATGCATCCCAGTAATCCGTCCAGCCGCACTCCTCTGCACATACGCGAGTTGACCGCGCGTGCACCCCTTGCTGCGCTCCCAAAGACTGGAGCATTCTGTGTGTGCGCAGTAGTACCACAAGCATGCGCAGAAGCCTACGACTAGCGCGGCGACTGAATAGATTACCAGGAGTCAAAGCATCAGAACAAAGGGGGTGAAGAGGATGGTAAGGGAGGACACATTCCTCATGGGGCTGGAGGAATCCCCAGGTCAGTATAAATGAGGCCCAGTGTACCATCTCAGGTACACTTTAAAAGATACCAGAGCCGTAAGCGTCTCCCTCCTTTGTCACCTATATGCACCCCTGCAGCCTCTTCTGTGCAACTGGGTCAGTGAGTAAGTTGCAGTAGTGCTGGCCCGGCTGCTCAAGTCCTATAACCACGGCCAAGAGCAATGCACAACGTACCCTTGACACGCACATGTGCAACTTGCCTACCTGGAAGGAGGTGCAAGGGGGCAATTAGGTAACACAGAGGAAGGGGCTGGAATAGAACGGACATGAGAACAATACATGCCTGCTCCCCGTTTTTCCAATTCCTTTTGGCTCTGGTATTCTTTCAAGGGTTATTAAAGTAAAGAAATGCAGTTTAATTGATCTGGGGCTTCTTGCAGCTCCCTATAGTCATCCTGTGCACGCCCCGTCACTCCGGAACCCTCCAGTCAGCAGTGGTAACCCCCTCAAAGCTGGCTGGTCATCACAGGAACATACTACTTATGAGCAGAAACGATTTTCCCATATTGTGCATGCACAGAATGCTGCTGTGAATGGGGATGCGATGAGGTGCCTGGCTGGAAGCTTTGATTGGGTCGCCCCGAAAGGACAGTGCGGGCACAGGGTGACTGCAGGGGGCTGCAAGAAGCCCCAGGTAAGTTAAAAGGAAGTCTAAAGTAAAAAAAAAAAAAAAAAAAGCAGTTTAATGAAATCCTGGGTAATTTCTAATGAAGCAGTGTCCATATTGTCCAAAATGCAATCTATGGACACAGACTGTGTCCTCCATTCTCTGCCCCTCACAAATCCGTTCAGCTGCAACTTGGTCCAGACTAGGGGGTCGGGGTGTTTGAACTGGTAAAAGTCTGCCGCATGCGCAGTTCAGGCCGTTTGCATAAAGCATATGAGCAATTTATTCAGAATGATGTGTCTGCGCTCCCGGTGGCTTCTTGAGCGGTGTGCTGCACTCATAGCAGCTGCCAGCAGTACATGAGAACTGAACTGTGCATGTAGGGCAAAGACTTCTTTCTTGGATCAGGGCCTACTTCCGTCCAAACTGTCGCTGAATGGAGCCGTGGGTAGGGGAACGGAGGATGCAGTCCACATCCAGCATAAGGCCTGGTTCACACTTGCGTTTGCAGCCAAAACTGTCAGTTGTACACGGACCCGGGAGGTCCGGGTCCCTTCAGGATCAGTTCCGTTTGCGGTCAAAAAAGTATCATGTTAAGTATCAGGTGTGCATCAGTTCCGTTTTAAAGAGACAGTACTAAAAATAGCCCAAAAGATAAACTATATACATTGTGTTGCTCTGAAAGGTCTGTAAAGGCACTGTGGTCATTGCTGGACATGGAGCACACAGATACAACCCCACAACCCCCCCCCCCCCCCCCCCCCCCCCGATTCTACACCACGAGCCCCCCAAATCAATTGCAAACATTACACTGGGCCAGTTAAAGACATAGTACAAGATAATGTGATGTGAGTCACAGATGATGTGGGGTACTTGTCTTTTATTAAAAGTGGGCTTGGACTGTGAATCAGCACGGAGTGACAGACAGCAGAGTAGAACAAGACACGCTGACACTGCTCAGTCAGCAGCACAGCTACACTGCAATAATCTGTAGCTAACACAGTACTACTGACTCTCTAACAACTATAGCACTGCAGCCAGTAAGTACACAATAACACAGTAATCCTACCTACCTATACTGTAACTACTAGCTAGCTAAGGCTAAAAGCAGGCCAGCCAGCAGCAGGAGGCCTGGACTGTGTACAGCACACACAGACACAGGACCTAACTAGCAGGCAGCTGCTGCAGCTCAAAGTATGACTGACTGACACTAACAAATTACACAGACTAGCTAACTAAAACACAATATTACAGTAGTGTAGTGAAGGTGTTTATGTGTAAAAACGCTGGGTTTAACAGTCTGATAATGCACTTGCTTAGCCAAACACAATGGAGTTGTCTCTCAGTGGCAGTCACAAAGCAAGGACGAGATTCTCATCATGGACCCCCTCCTTATATACAGGAGGGACTGGCCAAGGTTCCCCTCTGTGATTGGTTGCTTGGGCTTAGGCTGGGAGCCCTCTGATTGGCTCAATGACGTCATGGATGTCATCTCCATGGTAATAGTACCCGGATTCGGATATCTGACGGATATCTGATATCCGCGGATATCCGGGTATGCGACCAAATATCCGCGGGTTGCTATCCGGATTTTGTCCCAGGTATCCGGAATCCGAATCTGGTCGGATAGCTGAAAAAAGTTCGGATATCCAGGTTACCCGGATATCCGGAATCCTGATGAGCAGCACTGGTAAAAACACTTTGTATGCATAGTGATAAAGTGTTGTCATAGCAAACATTAATGCTCACATACTTTAGCACTGACATAGACATATAAAACAGCATTGTAAAAGTTCTTGGCAAATACGATCTCTTTATAAGCTAAACAATGCACCATTTACACTGCACTTATTCTGCTTTTCATAATGCATGTGATCGGAATTACATGGCAAATATCGATAATTTCTTGATGTCGCTTCTCTTAACTTCTCACTTTGCAATGTATTGATTTATTTTTCCCCCTTTTCGTGAAAGTTCCTCTTTAACTTATCTCCAGTGGCGTTCCTACTGTAGTGCGCAGGGGGGCGTGGCGCACCGGGTGACAGACAGCCAGGGGGGTGTCGGCACGACCCCCCACGGCAGCAGAGCAGGAGGGGGAAGCAGCGCTAGAAGGAGGAGCAGTGGGGGCAGCGGTGGGGAGGGGGGAAATATCCCCCCCCTCCCTCACCTGGGACCCCTCCTTCTGCCTCTCTCCTCCTCCATTTAGCAGTGGCAAGTGCGGGCTCGGCGGCGGGGAGACAAGCGGAGAATTACTCACCACTTCCACGTTCCAAGTGCTGGCAGCGTCATGTCGTCACAGATCTCAGCCTTCAGAGCCACCCACTGTGCTTCCTGATAAGCGGAAGCACAGTGGGCGGCATTGAAGGCGGAGATCTTACGACATGACGCTGCCAGCGCTTGGAACGTGGAAGTGGTGAGTAATTCTGCGCATGTCTCCCCGCCGCCGAGCCCGCACTTGCCACCGCTAAATGGAGGGGTCCCAGGTGAGGGAGGGGGGGGGGATATTTCCCCCCTCCCCACCGTTGCCCCCATTGCCCCTCCTTCTAGCGCTGCTTCCCCCCTCCTGGGACATCTATGCTGGGGGCAACTGTACTAGCTATACTGGGGGCAACTAAACTAGCTATACTGGGGGAAACTAAACTAGCTATACTGGGGAAACTATACTGGGGGCAACTATACTAGCTATACTGGGGGCAACTAAACTACACTGGGGGCAACTAAACTATCTACGCTGGGGGCAACTAAACTATCTACGCTGGGGGCAACTAAACTACCTACGCTGGGGGCAACTAAACTAGCTATACTGGGGGCAGCTATACTAGCTATACTGGGGGCAACTAAACTAGTTATACTGGGGCAACTAAACTAGCTATACTGGGGGGCAGCTATACTGGGGGCAACTATACTAGCTATACTGGGGGCAACTGTACTGGGGGCAACTATACTGGGGGCAACTATACTAACTTCATTGGGGGCAACTAGCTTCACTGGGGGCAGCTATACTGGGGGAAACTACTAGCTATACTGGGGCAACTATACTAGCTAATACTTTAAATTACAGTTAGCTCCGCCCTTATCCGGTCATGGCCATGCCCATTTTTGCCGCAAAGCACGCCACAGGTTGTGGCCACGCCCATTTTTTTAGGGGGGGGGTGTCTTTTAATACCCAGCACCGGGTGCCAAATGCCCTAGGTACGCCACTGCTTGTCTCTGGCCACTGCACTCCACATCGCGTTCCAGCTCTCTGATACTTCTTCCAGGCTTAGAAGGAGGAAGGATGTACCCACTAATTGAAGTGATGTCCTGAATTCGGCAAAAGCACTGAATGTTGCATTTTTGTGACTTCATTTCTGTCCCTTTCGGTAGAATTGAAAAGGAATGAGCAATCAAACTGCAAATTTCACAGTGGGGACCTTTAAAAGAATCCTGAAATGAGAGAGATAAGGAGGCTGACATATTTATTTTCTTTTAAGCAATACCAGTTGCCCGACTGTCCTGCTGATCTTTCTGACATCAGCAGTGTCTGAGTCACACACCTGAAACAAGTGTTCACCTAATCTAGTCTGATCTGCATGCTTGATTAGGATCTATGGCTAAAAGTATAGTTGCAAAAACACATCCAATTCTGATTGACCAGTTTTACCACCTTCATAAAGTATGAGGGCCAAACAGATTTTGAATACTATAAACACATTTTGTAGGTAAGCTCTCATACTACATCAAGGTTGTATCCTATCCCCCTTCCTGTTAAATCTTTACGCCAAAGTGATCATGAGAAAATTGGATCTTGAGGAAACAGAAATTGGCATGAAAATTGGTGGACGGAATATCAATAACCTTCGGTATGCTGATGACACAACTCTTCTCTCAGAAACGGCGGATGGCCTGCAGCATCTGATTAATCGAATCAAAGAGGAAAGTGCTAAGTAAGCAGTTGACAAGGAAAAGATTGAGTGTGTGCAGAAATTCACCTTCCTCTGCTCTCAGATCGATCAAAATGGTGATTGTAGTCATGAAATTAAACGTTGGATAGCCCTCGGCAGAAATGCAATGGTAAGCATGAACCAAGAATGGAAAAGCAAAGACCTTAGCATTACGACTAAATGTAGACTGGTTCTTGCCATTGTTTTCACCATAACCATGTGTGGCTGCGAAAGTTGGACCCTAAGAAAAGCAGATAGAAGAAAAATTGACTTGTTCGAGTTGTGGTGCTGGCGACGGTTGCTTCGCATTCCATGGACAGCAAGGATGATGAACAAAGAAGTATTGGAATGTATAAGACCAGACATATCACTGGAAGGCAAGATCACCAGACTCAGACTCACATATTTTGGCCACGTGATGCGATCAAATTCCTTAGAGAAAGACCTAATGCTAGGACTGATCAGTGGCAAAAGGTGACAAGGCTGCAAGAGAACGCGTTGGCTTGACACCATCAAAGCTGACACAGGATTGAGCTTAAGGCAACTGGCAGAAATGGTTCAAGAGAGCTAACCCATAGAATCGCCAAAAGTCGGATACTACTGAATGGATAACATCATCATCATCTCATACTACATGGAAGTGGTAAAATTGGCCAATCATTCAATCATTGGTCAATTAAAATTGGATGTGTGTCACAGGTTTATTAGTGGTAAAGGATCAGCAGGACATCCAGACAATTTGGATTGTTTAAAGTATACCTGAAGTAAAACAAAATATATTTCATACTCCAGCGGCTTCCCTGATCTTCCAACACCTACACCCCTTTGTCGCAGTGTTGGCTCATGGCCACACTTTTGACCCCTACTGGTGCCTGCACAGTACGGCAGTGCTCGTACTCAGAACACAGCGCAGCCACAGAGGTGAAGAGGGTTCCAGTCCGCAGCGGAGGGCTTAAGGGAAGCCATTGGAGTATCCAGAGTCTTCAACTACTTAGGTAAGTATCTGCCTTTTTATAAAAAAAAAAATCCCTACAGGTTTACTTTGTTTGGAAATAAATAGGTCAGCCACCATATCTCTCTTAAAGTGAACCTGAACCGAGTAAGCGCAGCTGTGTAGGGTAATTAGAGAGAGATACCCTGGGGGAAAAAAACACAGAAAACACGGGAGCCCCAATGGTGTATTAATCACAACAAATAGAATCAGAATCAGAATCAATTTATTTTCGCCAAGTAAGTTTGCACCTACAAGGAATTTGTCTTGGCAGTTGCTTAACAAACACAAACAAAAACAATACAAGGACAGACAGTGTGAATATTACAAGTTAAGGACATTATAAGTATAGTGGCAGTAAGCAATGTGAGAATTGTTCATGTTTAGTTCTGTGCTGATTACTTTCAGTCCTAGCAGCTCTAACGTGGTTCAGCATTAAGTATGGCTACCGCTTGAGGAAAAAAACTGTTCCTGTGTCTGGAGGTTTTGGTAGCGATTGACCGGAATCTTACTCCTGAAGGCATGCGCTGGAAGATGGAGTGAGCTGGGTGAGAGGGGTCAGAGGCAATTTTGGTTGCTCTCTTTCTGCACCTGCTAGTGTAAAGATCCTGCAGGGAAGGTAAGCTACAGCCAATTATCCTTTCTGCTGATCGGATGATGCGCTGCAGCCTCCCCTTTTCTAATGCTGAGTAGTGTTGGGCGAACAGTGTTCGCCACTGTTCGGGTTCTGCAGAACATCACCCTGTTCGGGTGATGTTCGAGTTCGGCCGAACACCTGACGGTGCTCGGCCAAACCGTTCGGCCACATGGCCGAACTAAGAGCGCATGGCCGAACGTTCCCCGAACGTTCGGCTAGCGCTGTGATTGGCCGAACGGGTCACGTGGTTCGGGCCCGAACGCGCTCTGATTGGCCGAACGGTCACGTGGTTCGGGTAAATAAATACCCGAACCACGTCATATCTCCGCCATTTGTCTGTGGGTTTAGCTTTGGGTAGGCAGGCAGGGTAGATCGCTCTCCAGCCACGCTAGCCAGGGTCCCCCCCAGTCATTGTGTGTCGCTGCTGGGAACAGTAGTACACCGCTCGCTCAGCCACACTATATATAGCATTGTTTACTGCCACTGTGTACCTCGCTCAGCCACGCTATATATATAGCATTGTGTTTTCTGACACTCTGTGTACACGGCTTAGGCTAGCCTGACTAATATAGCATTGTGTGTACTGCCACTGTGCACCTCGCTCAGCCACGCTATATATAGCATTGTGTGTACTGCCACTGTGCACCTCGCTCAGCCACGCTATATATAGCATTGTGTGTACTGCCACTGTGCACCTCGCTCAGCCACGCTATATATAGCATTGTGTGTACTGCCACTGTGCACCTCGCTCAGCCACGCTATATATAGCATTGTGTGTACTGCCACTGTGCACCTCGCTCAGCCACGCTATATATAGCATTGTGTGTACTGCCACTGTGCACCTCGCTCAGCCACGCTATATATAGCATTGTGTGTACTGCCACTGTGCACCTCGCTCAGCCACGCTATATATAGCATTGTGTGTACTGCCACTGTGCACCTCGCTCAACCACGCTATATATAGCATTGTGTGTACTGCCACTGTGCACCTCGCTCAGCCACGCTATATATATAGCATTGTGTTTTCTGACACTCTGTGTACACGGCTTAGCCTGACTAATATAGCATTGTGTGTACTGCCACTGTGCACCTCGCTCAGCCACGCTATATATAGCATTGTGTGTACTGCCACTGTGCACCTCGCTCAGCCACGCTATATATAGCATTGTGTGTACTGCCACTGTGCACCTCGCTCAGCCACGCTATATATAGCATTGTGTGTACTGCCACTGTGCACCTCGCTCAGCCACGCTATATATAGCATTGTGTTTTCTGACACTCTGTGTACACGGCTTAGCCTGACTAATATAGCATTGTGTGTACTGCCACTGTGCACCTCGCTCAGCCACGCTATATATAGCATTGTGTGTACTGCCACTGTGCACCTCGCTCAGCCACGCTATATATAGCATTGTGTGTACTGCCACTGTGCACCTCGCTCAGCCACGCTATATATATAGCATTGTGTTTTCTGACACTCTGTGTACACGGCTTAGCCTGACTAATATAGCATTGTGTGTACTGCCACTGTGCACCTCGCTCAGCCACGCTATATATAGCATTGTGTTTTCTGACACTCTGTGTACACGGCTTAGCCTGACTAATATAGCATTGTGTGTACTGCCACTGTGCACCTCGCTCAGCCACGCTATATATAGCATTGTGTTTTCTGACACTCTGTGTACACGGCTTAGCCTGGCTCTATAGCATTGTGTGTACTGCCACTGTGCACCTCGCTCAGCCACGCTATATATAGCATTGTGTTTACTGCCACTCTGTGTACACCGCTCAGCCAGACTATATACCGTTGTTTACTGACACTCTGTGTACACCGCTCAGCCAGACTATATACCATTGTTTACTGACACTCTGTGTACACGGCTCAGCCTGACTATAAAGCATTGTGTGTACTGCCACTGTGCACCTCGCTCAGCCACGCTATATATATAGCATTGTGTTTTCTGACACTCTGTGTACACGGCTTAGCCTGACTAATATAGCATTGTGTGTACTGCCACTGTGCACCTCGCTCAGCCACGCTATATATAGCATTGTGTTTTCTGACACTCTGTGTACACGGCTTAGCCTGACTAATATAGCATTGTGTGTACTGCCACTGTGCACCTCGCTCAGCCACGCTATATATAGCATTGTGTTTTCTGACACTCTGTGTACACGGCTTAGCCTGACTAATATAGCATTGTGTGCACTGCCACTGTGCACCTCGCTTAGCCACGCTATATATAGCATTGTGTGTACTGCCACTGTGCACCTCGCTCAGCCACGCTATATATAGCATTGTGTGTACTGCCACTGTGCACCTCGCTCAGCCACGCTATATATAGCATTGTGTTTACTGCCACTCTGTGTACACCGCTCAGCCAGACTATATACCGTTGTTTACTGACACTCTGTGTACACCGCTCAGCCAGACTATATACCGTTGTTTACTGACACTCTGTGTACACCGCTCAGCCAGACTATATACCGTTGTTTACTGACACTCTGTGTACACCGCTCAGCCAGACTATATACCATTGTTTACTGACACTCTGTGTACACGGCTCAGCCTGACTATAAAGCATTGTGTGTACTGCCACTGTGCACCTCGCTCAGCCACGCTATATATAGCATTGTGTTTAATAACACTCTGTGTACACGGCTTAGCCAGACTATATAGCATTGTGTGTACTGCCACTCTGTGTACACCGCTCAGCCAGACTATATAGCATTGTGTTTACTTCCACTCTGTGTCTGCTGGGCCTGGGAACAGTAGTACACCGCTCACCCGCCACTGTATAGCATTGTGCTCTGTGTCGCTGCTGGGAATAGTGGTACTGTATAGCATTTCTGTACTGCCACTGTACTGCTGCCAGTCAGCGTGTACTGTAAGGATAAGTGAAATGAGGAAGAAATCCGGTGAAAGAGGAAGGGGCAAGGGAAGAGGTGTTTCCCCTGACGGTTCACGTACAGGCCACAGGGGAGCACCCAAGAAAACCCACTCAATACTGCCCATGTTGTCCAGGACAACAACCCTCACAAATCCAAAAGAACAGGACCAGATAATTACTTGGATGACCTCTCAAGCGTCCAGCAGTGGGTTAAGCAGCACCAGCACATCACGCACGAGGTCCGAGTCCTCAGCCAGTTACAAGGAGCCAGTGGGCACAAAGCTGACACAACCGGCAGCGACACCACGCACACAACTGCCAGATAACCAGTCCTATGAATTACCTCAGGACACAATGGGGTATTCGCAGGAGCTATTCCCAGCCCAACAAACTTCCACCTTTCAAAGGTCAATGGAGGAACAGCCAGAAATGTTGTGCCCGGATTCACAACCATTAACTGTGGGAAATGCACCGCGCACTGAAATACAAGGCGAGTCCGAGGAGGACTCGGAAACCCAAATCCCAGAGCAAGTTGGGCAGGAGGGGTTGCAATTGCAGGAGGTCGGCCGACAAGATCTGGAAGACGACGTTGGAGTGAGCTGCGCAGAGGTTGTTCTGGGGAGCTCTACTCCACGGCGGCGGCCCCCCACAATGACATATGACGAGTTTGAGGAGATGGAAGAGGAGGGTATGGACAATGTGGACAGAGACCCAGATTTTATTTGTGAACGAGAACATCGCCGTCGTAGCAGCAGCACAGATGAGTCTGTTGAAGAACCCACTGCTGCACGAGTTCGCCTTGTGCCACAAGGTAGGCGGCGCGCAATTTCAGGCACCACAAGCGTGGAAGTTAGAGTGAGAGGCAAAAGAGGAGGAAACAGAAATCGCCAGCAAGGAGGCAGGTGCTCCAAAGTCTGGGCTTTCTTTGAAGACTGCACTGAGGATGTTACCATGGCGATTTGCAAGGTGTGCAAGACTCGCCTGAGCAGGGGGAAAAGTATTAACAACCTCTCCACCACCAGCATGAGCCGCCACATGCTATCCAAACATCCCACTCTGTGGGCAAACGCGGCAGGACAGGGTACCAGCAACACTGCCTCCCTTGGGTTCACCAGACTCACCACCAGACCCGCCTCAGCAGCAGCAGTATCCCAGCCATTGCGTGGTTCACAACATTCACAAACATCAGACGACGCTGACACTGTCACTTTCCGGAGTAGTGCTCTTGAGGTCTCCCAGTGTTCATCAAACACAACAACCAACAGCCCTTCCGTGTGCAGCGCTACGGTTCAGTTGTCTGTGTCGGAGATGTTTGAGCGCAAGAGGAAATTGCCAGCAAATGACCCCCGGGCCGTGGCAGTAACAGCCAGCATAGCCAAGCTTCTGGCCTGCGAAATGCTGCCATATCGAGTGGTGGAGACAAACAGCTTCAAGGGCATGATGTCAGTGGCCATCCCACGTTACGTGGTTCCCAGCCGCTACCACTTTGCGCGCTCTGCAGTGCCTGAGTTGCATGAGCACGTGGTCAGCAAAATAACCCGAAGCTTGAAGAATGCCGTTGCCTGCAAGGTTCACCTCACCACTGACACTTGGACGAGTGCGTTCGGCCAGGGTCGATACATCTCCCTTACCGCGCACTGGGTGAACGTTGTGGAGCCTGGCAGCGATTCCTCACCTGCTACGGCGCGGGTGTTGCCCACGCCGCAAACAGCTGCACCGCCGTCCCTCCCACTGGATAACAACAGCAGCACCTACCTCTCTGACTCCTTCTCCTCCAACGCATCTCAAAGCTGTACCTCATCCGGAAACGCTAACCCAGCAGCAGTAGGATCGTGGAAGCAGTGCAGCACAGCTGTTGGCATGCGTCAGCAAGCGTTGCTGAAGCTGATCTGCCGTGGGGATAAGCAGCACACAGGGGAGGAAATTTGGAAGGGAATAAAGGAACAGACGGATTTGTGGCTGGCACCGCTGGACTTGAAACCGGGCATGGTTGTGTGTGATAATGGGAGTAATCTCATTCGCGCTTTAAGGTTGGCTAAGCTGACACACATCCCTTGCCTGGCGCACGTGATGAACCTAGTAGTTCAGCGGTTCCTGAGGACATACCCAGGCGTGGCCGATCTACTGTTGAAGGTGCGTCGAGTGGCCAAACATTGTAGAAATTCCAGTACTGCTTCGGGGGCACTCGCCAAGATGCAGGAGTGCTTCAATCTCCCCCACCATCGCTTGCTGTGTGATGTCCCTACGCGCTGGAATTCTACGCTGCACATGCTAGCACGCTTTTGTGAGCAGAAGAGTGCAGTGGTCCAGTACATGACGGCGCAGTACCGAGGCGCATCCGGCCAGCTGCCAAGCTTCTGTGGATCCGATTGGGCCAACATGTTGGACCTCTGCCAAGTCCTCCAAAATTTTGAGCAATCCACGTTGCTTGTGAGCAGTGACAACTCTTCAGTCAGCATTACCATACCACTGCTGTGTTTACTGAAGAGGTCAATGTTGAAAATCAAGGAAACAGCTGTCATGATGCAACTGGGGGAATCTGAAGGAGAAAACGATCAGCGTGATGGTACCAACATTAGGCCATCCGCCTCAGGGAACGCTGGCCCCAGCAGCTATGACGAAGAAGAGGAGGAGGAACAGCTGGAGTTGGAGCAGGAATTTCATGCCACCACTGACGAGGGCCAGAGCGGTGCACGTTGGACTTCCACAATTCAGCGCGAATGGTCAGCAGAAGCAGACCAGGAGGAAGGTGACGACTATGATGCATCACAACAACTATCACAACGCTCACAAGAGGATGATGAGGATTCTGGTAGGACTCTTGCACACATGGCTCAATTCATGCTAGACTGCATTGAACGCGACCCACGCATTGTGCGCATTCTGGACAACACCAATTACTGGGTTTATACCCTTCTGGATCCACGGTACAAACACAATGTTCCAAAACTGCTTGAAGAAAGAGTCAGACAGGTCAAAATGGAAGAATACCAGCAGGCCCTTGTGGAGACTTTAGAGAGGAGATTGACATCCTCCCCCTCCTCTAGCCAGTTGTACGCCGACAGACTGACTTCCGCAAACCCAGGACGACCAGGAGGGCAGCAAACAACGCAAGCCGCAGCTAGTGCCCAAAAGGGAACGGTATCGGCAGTGTCCTTGGAGTGGGAAAATTTTCTGACACCCATGCAGCAGCAGCCCACTGAACAGGAAGCGTGCAGATCCACCTCCAACACCGATCGCCTGGAGAGGATGGTCAAGGACTACATGTCAGATGACGTAGCTGTGTCGAACAATCCATCTGCACCCTTCAACTATTGGGTATCGAAGCTAGACACCTGGCACGAACTGGCAATGTACGCAATAGAGGTGCTGGCTTGCCCGGCAGCCAGCGTTATGTCGGAACGCTGTTTCAGTGCTGCCGGAGGCATCGTCACAGATCGGCGTATCCGCCTCTCCACAGAAAATGCAGACCGTTTGACTCAAATTAAAATGAATCAATCCTGGATTGGAAACGACTACGCAACACTCCAGGACCCCAACCAAGTAACATGACCAATGAACATCTGGGATGGTGTAGCGTTACCGGTCCCTGTTTATTGAACCTCTCATCTGTATTACATTTATGACTGCATGGCGGCAAAAAGCATTGCTGCTATATCCGCACGCTTTTTGTCCTCATGCAAGGCCTGGGTTGTTGTGTCTCACAAAGCGTGGCCTTCTCCTCCTGCGCCTGCTCCTGTTCCATCACGTGTGCTGCTGCTGCTGCTGGGTTAGCGTTGCCGGTCCCTGTTTATTGAACCACTTATCTTTATTACATTTATGACTGCATGGCGGTACCTCATGCAAGGCCTGGGTTGTTGTGTCTCACAAAGCGTGGCCTTCTCCTCCTGCGCCTCCTCCTGTTCCATCACGTCTGCTGCTGCTGGGTTAGCGTTGCCGCGTGGTCCCTGTTTATTGAACCACTTATCTTTATTACATTTATGACTGCATGGCGGTACAAAGCATGCTATCCGCACGCTTCTTGCCCTCATGCAAGGCCTGGGTTGTTGTGTCTCACAAAGCGTGGCCTTCTCCTCCTGCGCCTCCTCCTGTTCCATCACGTCTGCTGCTGCTGGGTTAGCGTTGCCGCGTGGTCCCTGTTTATTGAACCACTTATCTTTATTACATTTATGACTGCATGGCGGTACCTCATGCAAGGCCTGGGTTGTTGTGTCTCACAAAGCGTGGCCTTCTCCTCCTGCGCCTCCTCCTGTTCCATCACGTCTGCTGCTGCTGGGTTAGCGTTGCCGCGTGGTCCCTGTTTATTGAACCACTTATCTTTATTACATTTATGACTGCATGGCGGTACAAAGCATGCTATCTGCACCCTTCTTGTCCTCATGCAAGGCCTGGGTTGTTGTGTCTCACAAAGCGTGGCCTTCTCCTCCTGCGCCTCCTCCTGTTCCATCACGTCTGCTGCTGCTGGGTTAGCGTTGCCGCGTGGTCCCTGTTTATTGAACCACTTATCTTTATTAAATTTATGACTGCATGGCGGTACAAAGCATGCTATCCGCACGCTTCTTGTCCTCATGCAAGGCCTGGGTTGTTGTGTCTCACAAAGCGTGGCCTTCTCCTCCTGCGCCTCCTCCTGTTCCATCACGTCTGCTGCTGCTGGGTTAGCGTTGCCGCGTGGTCCCTGTTTATTGAACCACTTATCTTTATTAAATTTATGACTGCATGGCGGTACAAAGCATGCTATCCGCACGCTTCTTGTCCTCATGCAAGGCCTGGGTTGTTGTGTCTCACAAAGCGTGGCCTTCTCCTCCTGCGCCACCCTCCTCCTGTTCCATCACGTGTGCTGCTGCTGGGTTAGCGTTACCGGTCCTTTTTCCTGGAACCTCTTATATGTATTACATTTATGACTGCATGCCGACAAAAAGCATGTTACCTGTGCAAAGAAAACAGACATTTCCCGCATTTAAAAGACAGTTTTCCCTTTGAAACTTTAAAATCGATTTTCTCAAAAACTATAAGCTCTTTTTGCTAATTTTTTTTTCCTCTTGTACCCACTCCCAAGGTGCACATACCCTGTAAATTTGGGGTATGTAGCATGTAAGGAGGCTTTACAAAGCACAAAAGTTCGGGTCCCCATTGACTTCCATTATGTTCGGAGTTCGGGTCGAACACCCGAACATCGCGGCCATGTTCGGCCTGTTCGGCCCGAACCCGAACATCTAGATGTTCGCCCAACACTAATGCTGAGCAGGAGCCGAACCATACAGTCATGGATGATGTTATGGTGGATTCGATGATTGCAGTGTAGAACTGCACCATTAGCTTTTGAGGTAGGCCAAACTTTTTCAGCTGCCGCAGATGGTACATTCTCTGTTGTGCTTTCTTGACAACAGTGGCGGTGTTGTTGTCCCATTTTAAGTCGTTTGAGATCGTGGACCCAAGAAACTTGAATGACTCTACTTGGGTTATTGTGGATCCATTTATGGTTAAGGGGAGGTGCTGGGGGGGAGATCTCCTAAAGTCTATTATCATCTCCATGGTTTTGAGAGCATTTAGTTCTAAGTTGTTGCTGCTGCACCAGGAGGAAAGCTGTCCCACCACATGCCTGTATGCAGACTCATCCCCGTTTTGAATGAGACCAACAACTGTTGTGTCGTCTACAAACTTCAGAACCTTACCAGATGGATCTGTGGAGATGCAGTCATTGGTGTAAAGTGAGTACAGCAGTGGGGAAAGCACACAGCCCTGGGGTGCACCAGTACTGACTGTCAGAGAGCTTGATGTGAGTTTACCAAGTCTAACACGCTGTCTTCTGTCGGTTAAGAAGTCGGTTATCCATTTGCAGAGGGATTCAGGTATGTGTAGCTGGGAGAGCTTGCTGTGCAGCAGTGATGGAATTATGGTATTAAATGCAGAGCTGAAATCTATAAATCTATAAATGAAATCTATAAATAAAATCCTGGTGTAGGTTCCTGGGTTATCTAAATGCTGTAGTACATAATGCATACACATGTTCACGGCATCGTCTGTGGATCTGTTAGGTCTGTAGGCAAATTGCAAAGAGTCCAGCAGGGGATCTGTGATGGATTTCAGATAAGTCATTATCAGTTTTTCAAATGCTTTCATGACCAGTGATGTCAGGGCAACCGGCCTGTAATCATTTAAACATGTAGGTTTTGTTTTTTTTTGAATTGGTACAATAGTTGCGCATTTAAAACAGGCAGGAACAATTGAGAGTTCTAGAGATGCTTTGAATATGTCTGTAAATACAGGCGCTAATTGGTCGGCACAGAGATTTAAGCATTTCGCAGACACAGCGTCTGGTCCCATTGCTTTCCTGGTGTTTTGTTTTTTAAAGAGTCCATTTACATCTGATTGGCATATTGTTAGAGCATGCACATCTGGGGACAGGTCAATAGATATAGTCGGATGTTTTAGGTACATAGTGGTATTCACAAATGGAGGATTGCAGGTGGGCAACCAACCACTAAAGGCAGGTGGAGATCAACAAGCCCGACTCCACTCGGGTGTCCAGGGGCACTGGACGTGGTCGACACTCTTAAGGGGCCCATACACTCAGCCGATTTTCTGGCGGACCGATCGATCCCGATCGATCGATCGCAAATCGGTTGGCCAATCGACCGATCGATGGCCGATTTAGATGGATTTCTATCGAACTGGCAGGGTGAAAAATTTAGGTCGATCTGATGAGATTGCTTATCAGTTTGCATTGGCCTTAATGGAAATCTGATGGCAAAAAAATGCCATCAGATCGAATTTCAATAGATTTCAAACTGAAATCTATTGGAATTCTATCCTGGTAAAAAATGCTCTAAAAACGCATCAGATGCATTTCTTATCTATCTGCTGCCAATCTGACGAGTGTATGGGCACCTTTAGGAAGGTAGGTTGTAGGGTGGGAGAACACCTAACCAAAATAGAACACCCCTCCCAAAGGAGGGTGGGTAACACAAGAGGGAAAGAGGTGCCCAAACTAATAAAACTGTATAAAAAAACAGCTAAAAAAAGAAAAGGTTGAGGTTGCTTTACCTAGCGTTGTATAGTGTGTGATAGTTTGTCACAATATATATAACCTGAATAAACTGTATGTAACTTATCCGTACATACCAAACTTTATTTATGTGTTGTGTATAAACCACAAAAGGATGTAATTATGAATATAAAACAAAATGGAAATAGTATGGTATGTCATGCAATAAATAACATCAATGGAAAAGTGATTGATGGTAGAATTATAATAAAATATCACTGTACTGTACTTGGTTTATTTATTTATTTATTTTAAATTATTTTATACATTGAATAAAAGTGTGTCTTATGCCACCATGCCTGCTGGCAGCTGCGCTAGCCTTTATGTGTCAGACTGGACACCGTCTGTGTTGTAGTATTACGCTGTAAAGCAGCACTCACAAGTCTTCATCCAAACTTACAGGCTCGTAATCTGTTACCTCCACACTCCGTCTTACTTGACCTTCTAGCAGGTACCTGGAGCGTGGAGGGAAACTTGTAGCATGAATGTTCCAAGTCGCTCTGGCAGCTATGCAGAGTTGCTAGACGCTATGTCTAAAAAAAGACAATCCTCTGATATTCTCTTTTACAAAGTGCAGGAACAACAAGACCACGTATATCCAATGTTAGCAATAGCAAGCCACTTCCTTTCAGTGAACAATCTCCTATGGCAGCCCAATATCAACTGTTATTTTGGTATAAAGCCTGTGTTTCATAATGCTGATGATTGTGTAGTTCAGTGAATTCAGCCCATCTCTCTTCATTTGCTCTCCAGCTTTACCTACCAGAGAAGAACTGGTTGAAATAAAGAAAAGTAGAGAGAGAAAAAAAGAACATTTATTAACTATTTACCCACCACAGGTTATTTCCCTTAGAAACCATAGCAGTTTTCACACATCATGTTCCTTCCATTCATTTGTCAATAACTTTATCGCTACTTATCACACCAAAATGATCTATACATTGGGTTTTTTGACACAAATTAGGCTTTCTTTGGGTGGTACTTTTTGCTAAAAATTATTTCATTTTATATGTGTTTTAAAGGTAATAGAAAGGAAAAACATGAACAAATCATTATTTTTCAGTCTTCAGCCATTCTAGTTCCAAAACAAAATGTGCTATGGTAGACAAACCCACACATTTTATTTTCCCATTTCTCCAGATTATTGCAACATCTTTAGTGGTGAGAAATTGGCTAAATGCAGATACCATTATAATAAGGGTCATTTAGGCTCCTTTTAGGCCTCTTGCACACTACATGCGATTCCGATTTGGACACAATTTTGTGATTTTTAATCTGCGATTCAGATTTTTCGTCGTTTTGATAGCATCCAGGGAAAATCTGAATCGTAAATCAGAATCGCAAATCGGAATCGCTAATCAGATTTCCAGTGTGCAGGGAGCCTTGTACTTACTGCCTTGCTGCTTACTGAAAACGCTGCATCGATTCTCGGGAGCAGTGATAGCCCTATAGGCCTATTATGGTGTGGCGGGGCATACAGTGTGTTATTGTGCAACTTGCGTGTATATTACAGAAGTGAGGAATGCTTTCAATGAACAAAATGCCTCACTGATATTTTTTTATTTGGTTGCACCGTAGCTGTAACAGAGAGTGTGACTTTTTGGCTGTGGAGCAATCTCACTGCACCTCACCGAGTGTAAAAGCAGCCTAATAATCAGCACATTTTGCTGCACCACTTCCTCTTGAAAGTATCACACTTTCTGCAAAAGAGTTGGGGCAAAGAGATGACCAGGTGCCAGTCAAGTAGCAACAACTTTTACCATAATGGGCCCGATCCTATTCACTTTTTCTCCTAATTTTTCTCTTTTTGAAATTACTTTTCAGCACTCTGCAATTGAAAAAGTACCAAAGCGTAAGTGAAAAAGTACTGTCAGAATTAGTCTGAGGATTTTCTTGCTTGTTGGTGGCTTTAAAGGTATTTTTGATAAGATGTGAAAAGACAAGATAAGAAAAAAAAAGAAACAGAACATTTATATTGCACTTTTTTCCTGGCGGACTCAAAGCACTAGAGCTCCAGCCGCTAGGGTGTGCTCTACAGGCCGTAGCAGTGTAAGGGAGTCTTGCCCAAGGTCTCCTCCTTGAATAGTTGCTGGCTTACTGAAAAGGAAAAGCCAAGATTTGAACCCTGGTTTCCTGTGTCAGAGGCAGAGCCCTTAAAGGACACCCGAGGTGAAAATAAACTAATGAAATAAACAATTGTATCTATCTTCCTTCTCCTAAAAATTACTTTTTAAGATATTCCACAGTTTTATGTTTAAGACTAATTTCACACCAGGACGTTGCGTTAGAGGGGGCGTTAAGGTCGCATAACGTCCCCCTAACGCAACGCCTGGTGGTGCTGGATCTGGACGTCAGAGTGAGCCGCGTTGTGCAGCTCACTCTGGCGTCCGTGATGCGTACTCTTGTGCGCATGCGGCATCACGTGGTCCCGCCGGCCAATCGCCGCACAGAGTGGCCGCTCCAGGAAGTAAACACTGCACGTCACAACGTGCAGTGCATATTAATTAACCATGTGCCTGGCCGCTCTCGCTCCTCCACAACATTACTGAGCATTTGCAAGCAGTCTAACGCGGCTAAAGTACTGCATGCAGTACGTTGTCTTGTGACGCAGCGTTACAATGTAATGCAACGTGGGCACTGTGAACAGCCCCATTGATTTTTCATTACTGTGCTGTGGGCTGCGTTACAGGCTGCTCTAACGTGCGCCTGTAACGTCCCACTGTGAAAGCAGCCTAAATCTACTTTTTAAGTTTTAACTGTTTTATTGTTTTTGCTCAATGACACATTCATTGATGTATGCTAGAACTAAAATCTATGAACTATTGACCCTTTTTATCTCTTTCCTGCTCTGGGAAGCCAATTTCTGCTAGGAAAGTGTTTTATAGTTGTAATTTCTTATCAGTGACGTTCACACTGTAGTCACTTCCTGTCTGAGTCAAGACTGAGTCAGCCACTTACATGCCTGATATTTAACTCTTTCAGGCAGAGAAAGAAAAAAAGGAACACAGCATAGTTATTTGTGTGCTAGGCACTGTACATACCCATGTCTATCTCATCATGTCACATGTCACCTTGGGTAAACTTTAAGCAGTACACCTATTTTCCACCATATCATTCAATAAAGTTAGAAAAAAAAAGTTTGAAGTTTGAAAAGTTTTAAAAAAAAATGTTTTAGAGTGACATAGTCTCAGTAAAATAAAAATAGTTTTTTTTTTAAATCCCTAGTTAATTTTTAACCCCAGCCTAGCCTACTAACCCATTACTATTCCCTACAATACCTTTACCTATTTATAAACTATTAACCACTGCCGCCTGTAGCAATCGAATGCGATCGCTAGGGCAAAAGTTTGGGGCCCCCCAATGCTCAACAGATGAATCGCTTTGCCATTGCCTAGTGTTGCATCTGTACAGCACTATGGCCCCCGAACTATCGCCCTAGCGAATGCGTCCCATCGCCACAAACGCGCAGCCTGGGGATAACAGTCCACCACATGCTCAACTAGAAATAAAATATGGCATATCGGGTATCGTTTTAACGGGAAGGGCCAAACAATTCATTTTTATGTATTTTATAATTAGGGGACGTGTCATGTGTAAATTAGGTAGGGTGACAAATTAAAAGATGTTTTTTTTTCTGCATTTATACCTAATTTTCCCCCATAACATGACTATAAAAAAAAGAATAGTTTTGGGATAACAATATTACCCAAATAAAGCATAGATTGCAGTGGTGTAGGGATAGCTATAGCATTCATAGCAACGGCTATGGTGCCCAAGCCACTAGGGGGCCCCACCCTGGCAGCAGGCAACTTCTTTATATTACAGAAAGTTATATATACAGAAACTTTAAAACAGAATACTCGCTGTGCCCCCCCCTCCCCCCCCCCCCCAAACACACACACACACTCACACAGTCCTTTATTGCAAGTTTGCAGATGCAGCAGCAGGCAGGCGAGAGGGGCCTATTTTCTCAGCCTGTTTGCTGCTGGCGCATGAACACTCTCTGGCCAGCCCGACAATTAATCTTTAGTTCTGGCCAGGGAGGAAGAGCTCCAGGTGGCACTGCTGAGCAGGGAGTATCAGAATCTCACGTAACGTGAGAAACTCCACTGCTCTGCATGAGAGAAGAGGGGAAAGCTGCTGCTCAGACTTCCGGCTCCTGGTGGTGGTGGAGGGAGTCCGCTGCTAATCTCACAGCTCCCAAGGAGGCATCAGGGAAAATAAGCCACGCCCACATATGCAGTATGTCACGCCCACCACCACAGTAAGCTCCGCCTCCCAGTGCACTCTGGACACTTTGCAGTGGAGAGGAAGCTCCTTCCACCAGCACCCACACTGACCTCTCCATCCCCCCTGCAACCCACACTGATCTCTCCATCCCCCCTGCAACCCACACTGACCTCTCCACCCCCCCCCCCTGCAACCCACACTGACCTCTCCATCCCCCGCTGCAACCCACACTGACCTCCCCATCCCCCCTGCAACCCACACTGACCTCCCCATCCCCCCCTGCAATCCACACTGACCTCTCCATCCCCCCCCCGCAACCCACACTGCACTGTAATTTGCAAAATGATTTCTGTGAAAATTTGTGGAAAGATTGGAAATGTGATACATTTTTCCATGAAAACCGTCAAGGCATTTAATCTCATCCCTAATGCTCAGTGATAGAAATCTTCTAGCACATATGAAATAATTAATACTGTAGGTTTGCTATGGATTGAATTTTCAGGTGCATTCCAATATTACTGTGATTGATTTTGCTGTGTGGACAAAACAAGTCCTTAGTGGAGATTCTTATTGCATTCCCAAATACCTTTTTGGGTTGACTTCATTGCCCACATCTCTCTCGTGAAGAAGATTTTTTGATTTTGAAATACTTGGATCAGGACGTTCTACTTTCATTCCAGCCGCAATAACCCTAAGGGGAAACATGAAAAAACATAAATTGCAAAACGCATGGAAAAAAGGCAGGGCCGGCGCTTCCATAGAGGCAAAGGGGGCAATTGCCCCAGGGCCCTAGAGCCTATGGGGCCCCCCAAGAGAGTGGGGATGCTGTATGTACACTCCAAATAGGAGAAGGAAGAGGTGAAAAATGGAAACCCCAAAAATGTTTTTACGGAACATATATGATAGACACCTAATGATAGTGTGTAATGGGGAGGGGGGCATTGGATCGAGCCTGGCAGACGGCACAGGGGCCCTGGCTGGGATTTGGATGCAAGGGTGGTTGTCAGGGGGGCACCTTAAGTTACTTTTGCCCCAGGGCCCCACTGTAGTTAGAACCGGCCCTGAAAAAGTTCAAATGTGACGCTGTTGAAATATGCAAATATATTATATGTGTGATGAATGTGACATCACAATTCTGCATGACATACGTGAATACAAATGAGTGTGGACGAGGCCTAAGGGACATGGATGACAAAATGCTCTGCAAAAATACTAAACAAAAATATATCGTATTGTGAACTTATTTTTGCAAATTTGTGCTAACCATAACTTACGAATAGCATGAAAATATATTTACAATAAATTACAATTCCACAGTTTTGGTTATACAAACTTCAAAACCTTAATTTACTGATCTGACTACTGAGAATCCTTGCCAGGTAGGATTCTCATTGGTCCAGGTCAATGGACCAGTGGAGAACCACGGCAGCAAAGTTGAAGGGCAACTGAAGGGAAAAAAGAAATGAAATGAAATACTTATCAGAGTATTGGGAAACCTCTGGGTAGTCCCCGATCCTCCTTGACCTTGCCGCTCTAAACATATTTGACAGGCTCATGCCTGTGGAGTAGCATGGCTTTTTCCTCCATGCATGAGCGACTTTGTGCTTTACTTGTGTGTGCAGTGCGGCTGCACTCATACCTACATGGAAGCGGCTGGAAAGAAGAAAATGGCCCCAGTAAGCAGCAGGTAGAGGAGGATCGGTCGAGGCTTCTCTCTACTGAAGGATCTAAATTTTTTTTACTTTAAATTTTTATTTTTAACAAGTACAAGTGATGAAACGGAGGATACATCCATAATGTGGTTCATACAGTTTGTACATATACTGATTTTTACATTATAGGAAGTTATAACATTTAGATCTTGTTTATTAGGCAGTATTTGTGCCTTATTACTTAAAGAGAACCTGTACTGAGTAAGATTATTAAAAATAAACACATGAGGTAACTTCAAATGAACATTACATAGTTACCTTGCCATCAGTTCCTCTCAGAAGCTCACCATTTTCTTCTGACAATAATCCCTTCCAGTTCTGACAATATTTTGTCAGAACTAAAATATATCAGTTGCTGTCAGTTATATATCAGTTGCTGTCAGTTATAGCTGAGAGGAGAACTGATGTGTCCATGCTTCCCTATGGCTCAAGTGGGAGATGTTACAGTTTAACTGTGTGCTGACCAAAAAGCTGTTATGGTGTAATGGCTATTTTCAAAATGGAGGACGAAGAATTCTATTGATACAGTGGACAAACAGGACGCAGGAGAGAAAAAAGAGATTGAGGAGTAGACTACACAGGAGGTAAGTATGACTTGTGTATGTTTATTTTGACTTTTAATTGTCAGTTCAGGTTTTCTTTAAAGAAAACCTGAACTGAAAATTAAAAGTCAAAATAAGCATACACAAGTCATACTTACCTTCCATGTAGTCTACTCCTCAGTGTCTTTCTCCTGTCCCGCGTCCTGTTTGTTCACTGTGATCAAGGGAATTTTCCGTCCTCCATTTTGAAAATGGCCATTACCCATAACAGCTTTCTGATCAGCACACAGTTAAACTGTAACATCGCCCACTTAAGCCATAGGGAAACATGGACATTACCTGGTACATAAGTTTTCCTCTCAGCTATAACTGACAGCAACTGATATTTTACTGACAGCAACTGATATATTTCAGATCTGACAAAATATTGTCAGAACTAGAAGGGATTATTGTCAGAAGAAAATGGTGAGCTTCTGAGAGGAACTGATGGCAAGGTAACTATGCAATGTTCATTTGAAGTTACCTCATGTGTTTATTTTCAATATTTTTACTCAGTACAGGTTCTCTTTAAGCACTTAAACAATTGCTTTAACACTTACTAAACCCTTAACATTTAACAATTACAAATTACTAGATATTACCTAAAAGAATATCAGATTTTGAGATTAGTAGGTAGCTAAATGTTTAACTTTTTTGTTTTTTGTCACAGGTTTGCTTTAAAGATGCTTTTGCAGGGGTTCCCGTTCAGTACAGTGTAAAGGCAAAGTGCGGTGGTGCAAATGGTCATGGGAGTTTGTCTTTAATGAAGACTTACGGTTTGCGATTTGGCGATCGCTACAGTATCACAATTAACATGTAAATCACTGTGGTGTTTTTCCACTAGTGCAATCTGATTTTCCCCAATTGCAATTGCCAGCCTGCTGTTTCTTTTTTTTTTTGGTGCATTTGCACTCCAATACCTTTCTTTCAAGAGCAGGAAAATTGCATACCAATCGGGCCGCTATACAATTGTATTACAGTGTATTACTATTTCTGCCCATGGGGGGGGGGGGGGCACTATGCTGCCCACCTCAGTCATATGTCATAGTCATATGTATCTGTAGTGTATACCGTATATTGTAGTCTTGAGCCAATTTAGGTGTTTTTGGGATATGTGAGGAAACCGGAGTTATCCCAAACAGACACGGGGAGAACATACAAACTCTGTGCAGATAGTACCCTGGCTGGCATTTGAACCAGGGACCCAGTGCTGCAAGGCGAGAGTACTAAGCACTACACCACCGTGCTGCCCACACATAGGTACAGAGGGGAACAAAGAAGAACAAGGGGACAGAAGACGACACAGGAGGAGGACAGAGGAGGACACAAGAGGTACTACGGGGACATGAGGTACAGGGGGACATCATAATTGTGACGTAAATTCAAGGGAATTGGGGGGTTGGGAGGCATATGCAGGGAATTATCAAAAAGAAAAAAAATGTCTGATTTATAAAAATACAAAAAGCTTTATTAAACATTATTAGTTCCAAAATTCAGCCATACAGACCCCCCCTGCTGTTCTATTCATGAAAAGGAAAAGATGTCTCGTGGGAAAGGGGATGTCAGCTACTGAATGGGATGAAGTTCAATTCTTGGTTACAATTCCTTTTTAACACATCTCAGGAATATACTGTGTATATATATATATTAGGATGTCACAGCATATGCATATCGCAACATACAGGGATGTTAAACTACAAACCTTTGGTAGAGTTCATCATCCTCTTTTCCCCATCCCCAAAACTTGTTGGAGAAACCATTTATTTTCAGAAACTGATCCTTTGTAAATGCCACAATTCCTCCAAAGGCCGTTGGGTAATATAATCTGTAAACAATGTAAAACATTTTAGATAACATAATTTTAAGCAGTGCTAGGACAAGGTTGTCCATCAACAGAGGCAAAGATTCCAAAGGTGACTAGATCCAGTGCTGGAACACCTGAAGATTTGCTTGTTGGGAGCCTTGCGCAGATGCACTAGCTGCTTTCCACTCATGCTCCTCTGGAAATAGCCAAGACTGAAAGATAGCATTCTGCTTCTTGTCTCTTAGCATTACTTTATTTACAGCCATGTCTCTCCCTCTTGCACTTTTTAGGCATGTACCCACTCAAAATCGCACGCTGCATACTGCACTGCCATGTGGGAGCCTCTCTTCATGAACAAAATTAGTAAATGCTAATCGACATTGGACAGGTGGGGAAAGCGGAGAGCAGGCGGCAGCCGAGCACATAGAGGTGCAGAGGATTGCCCTCTCACGACGCTGCGCCCAGAGGCTGGCGCCTCTCCAGCCTCAGCTTCAGCCTGGCCCTGATCTTAAATGTGCAATATTCACATTTAATTACCCATACAGTAAACATTTTCACATTTCATTGCAAAGCTGTATGAGACGTTGCTGAATACAATAGTATATACCAGTGTTTTTCAACCGCTGTTCCGCGGCACACTAGTGTGCCGCGAGATGTTGCCTGGTGTGCCGTACGGCAGGGGTCCCCAACCACCGGGCCGCGGCAGGTCTAGCCTCTCGCTCCTCCCCTCCCCACGGCCGCCGCTCCTGTTACCTTATCATGAGCAGGCGGCCGCTTGTCCGATTAGATTCCCCTGTAGCCGCTCTCCTCAGTGGCATCTCCTATTACAGCAGCGCGCTCGGCGGTTGCTGTGATGAGCAGGAAGCGGTACAGCGGTTCCCATGGTAACAACGATGCATATCGCCGCGACAGGAAGCCGCTGTACCGCTTCCTGCTCATCACAGCAGCCGCCGAGCGCGCTGCTGTAATAGGAGATGCCACTGAGGAGAGCGGCTACGGGGGATGATAAGGTAACAGGAGCGGTGGCCGCGGAGGGGGGAGGGGCACTACCTACCCATACTAGGAAGCTATACTGGGCACTATACTAGCTATACTGGGCAGTAGACTGGGGCACTACCTACCTGTACTGGGCACTATACTGGGGCACTACCTACCTATACTGGGCACTATACTAGCTATACTGGGCACTACCTACCTATACTGGGCACTACCTACCTATACTGGGCACTATGCTAGCTATACTGGGCACTATACTAGCTATACTGGGCACCATACTGGGCACTATGCTAGCTATACTGGGCACTATACTAGCTATCTGGGCACTATACTAGCTATACTGGGCACTACCTACCTATACTGGGCACTATGCTAGCTATACTGGGCACTATACTAGCTATACTGGGCACCATACTGGGCACTATGCTAGCTATACTGGGCACTATACTGGGCACTATACTAGCTATCTGGGCACTATACTAGCTATGCTGGGCACTACCTACCTATACTGGGCACTATACTAGCTATACTGGGCACTTTACTGGCTATACTGGGGCACTACCTACCCATACTGCGTACGTACAAAAAGGGCGCCTGGACAAAAAGGGCGCGGGGTGTAAACTCTAAATAATAATTAATCATTAATAGGGTTTATAAATATAGTGTGCTATATTTCGTTTACAAATAATGTTTAACAAAATTATAAATCATTAAATAATGTTTATGAAATCGGAAATTGTGAAAACGTTAATCTTCCCTGTTTCAAAAGTTAAACTTATAATTACGTTTATAAAAAAACCAATAATATATGTTTAATTGTTATAATTGTATATTATTGTGAATAACCGTCATTTATGGTTTGTTCTTATTATAAAATCTGAAAATATTGTTTATAAAGATGATATAAATATAACTACGTTCGTAATAAGTGTTGTAATACATTAGTAATTATTACTAAAATTTTACTAAAACTATACCTAAGCCTACTCTTACACAGAACCCTACCTGTACCTATCCCTAACCCCTAGACTCCCCTGTTGGTGCCTAAACCTAAGACCCCCCTGTTGGTGCCTAAACCTAAGACCCCCCCTGTTGGTGCCTAAGTAACCCTCCCTGTACCTACCCCTAACCCCTAGACCCCCCTGTTGGTGCCTAAACCTAAGACCCCCCTGTTGGTGCCTAAACCTAAGACCCCCCTGTTGGTGCCTAAACCTAAGACCCCCCTGTTGGTGCCTAAACCTAAGACCCCCCTGTTGGTGCCTAAACCTAAGACCCCCCTGTTGGTGCCTAAACCTAAGACCCCCCTGTTGGTGCCTAAACCTAAGACCCCCCTGTTGGTGCCTAAACCTAAGACCCCCCTGTTGGTGCCTAAACCTAAGACCCCCCTGTTGGTGCCTAAACCTAAGACCCCCCTGTTGGTGCCTAAACCTAAGACCCCCCTGTTGGTGCCTAAACCTAAGACCCCCCTGTTGGTGCCTAAACCTAAGACCCCCCTGTTGGTGCCTAAGTAACCCTCCCTGTACCTACCCCTAACCCCTAGACCCCTGTCTTGGTGCCTAAACCTAAGACCCCCCTGTTGGTGCCTAAACCTAAGACCCCCCTGTTGGTGCCTAAACCTAAGACCCCCCTGTTAATGCCTAAACCTAAGACCCCCCTGTTAATGCCTAAACCTAAGACCCCCCTGTTGGTGCCTAAACCTAAGACCCCCCTGTTAATGCCTAAACCTAAGACCCCCTGTTGGTGCCTAAACCTAAGACCCCCCTGTTGGTGCCTAAACCTAAGACCCCCCTTTATTATGTGGATAATTATGTTTTACTAATTGTGGATTAAAAAAATATTTTGCAATTTACGTTACGTACTGATCGCTTTATTTTGTGAATAATAATGTTTTACAAACAGTAAGGGATAAAACTTTAAATAATGTTTTAATTATTTAAATAAGATAAATATGTTTAGTATTTTCATAAACGTTATTCGGCACGGGTGCATTTTATAAACGTAAATCACCACAAGTTCAGTTATAAATCATTAAACAGCTCCGGGCGCCGTTTGTAAACTTTATTTAGCTCCTGGCGCCGTTTATAAACTTTATTTAGCTCCGGCGCCCTTTTTTCCTACCCGGCGCCCATTAAACGCTATTTATTATGGGAGTGAATGGCGGCGCCCTTTTTGTCCACTAGCGGCATGCGCCCTTTTTTCCCAGCTCCCCCATACTGGGCACTATACTGGGGCACTATCTATCCATACTGGGACTATACTAGCTATACTGGTCATTATACTAGCTATACTGGGGCACTATACTAGCTATACTGGGGTAACCATACTAGCCATACTGGGGCAACTATGCTAGCTACCCCAGCCCCCCTCCCCCCCATAACCCGCTGCGCACAACACTGTCCACTAGGTCGCGCAAACACCCGCGATCCCTAGCCCCCCCCCGCCGTTCCCCAGAGAAAAAAATTGGTCAGAAAGTGGTCCCCGGGCCGGAAAAGGTTGGGGACCACTGGTATATACTATATATATATATATATATAAAAAAAAAAAAAAAAAAAGCAAAGAGTTGCAGCACACTTGCTCTATTTATTGAGCTTCACAAGTGATATACAGGCAAACAGTTTCGGCTGTCCCCAGCCTTCATCAATGCCAAAAGACAAATGCATCACAATCCATTTATATACCCGCCCATACAGGTTAATTAGGAGTAACATCACAAAGTGGACCACCCATTATGGGGATTAACCCTCACAGTCCAAACAGTGTTATAATCACACTTATCTGGTGCTAATAGTCCATAGGTCCACATGTACAATCTGTAATTCCAATCTTCATCCGGTCATGGTGTATACCAAGTAATATCAACATCAACATATAGTATACCTAAAGAGGGAGAGGTTACAAAAATAAATGTAGATCAAAATCTTTGTTGAGACCATTAGGGAACAAAGTTCCCAATCTATCTATCCACATAACTTCACGTTTCTTTAAAAGGAGAATACGATCTCCCCCACGCCTTTGCTTGGGTATATGGTCTATGACCATGAACTTAAGGTCACTATCCCTATGTCCCATTTGTCTCCAATGTTTAGAGACTGGCAATTCAGATGTCACAGACCTGACAGAGCTCCTATGCTGTGCAATACGATCCCTGACTTTTTGTGTGGTCTCCCCCACATAGTGGAGACCGCATGGGCAAGTTAAGAGGTACACAACATAGGAGCTCTGGCAGGTCAAAAAGTGTCGAATATTGTAATCTCCACAAAATGTGGAACCCTTAATCATGTTGGTACATTCACTGCAGGTCAGGCAGGGGAAAGACCCCAAGCGCTTTGGTCCCAAGAAAGTTTCACATTGTTTCACTATAAGTGGGCAATCGGCCCTCACGACCTTGTTCCCTATTGTTTCATTACGTCTGTAGGCCGGAATGGGAGGCAAATGAAATTCCTGTATCTCAGGGTACGCACTACCCAAGATGTGCCAATGCCTTTTGATGCATGCCAGCACTTTATTGGAAAGGCCATGGTACTGGCACACAAAGGGTAGGCGTGATCCCTTGGTTTTGCCTATGCCCGAATCCAGTGTTTGATCAGGGGAGACAATTTTCTCCAACTCCTCTTGTAACAATTCTTGGGGATACCCACGTGTTGAGAGCCTATCAACCATCTGTTGTCTCCTATCTGCTATCTTAGATTGATCGGAAACGATCCTATCGACCCGGAGTAATTGGCTCCTGGCAACCGAGCGGAAGACAGCAGGTGGGTGGAAGCTCCCAAAACGGAGTAATTGACCTGCCAGAGCTCCTATGTTGTGTACCTCTTAACTTGCCCATGCGGTCTCCACTATGTGGGGGAGACCACACAAAAAGTCAGGGATCGTATTGCACAGCATAGGAGCTCTGTCAGGTCTGTGACATCTGAATTGCCAGTCTCTAAACATTGGAGACAAATGGGACATAGGGATAGTGACCTTAAGTTCATGGTCATAGACCATATACCCAAGCAAAGGCGTGGGGGAGATCGTATTCTCCTTTTAAAGAAACGTGAAGTTATGTGGATAGATAGATTGGGAACTTTGTTCCCTAATGGTCTCAACAAAGATTTTGATCTACATTTATTTTTGTAACCTCTCCCTCTTTAGGTATACTATATGTTGATGTTGATATTACTTGGTATACACCATGACCGGATGAAGATTGGAATTACAGATTGTACATGTGGACCTATGGACTATTAGCACCAGATAAGTGTGATTATAACACTGTTTGGACTGTGAGGGTTAATCCCCATAATGGGTGGTCCACTTTGTGATGTTACTCCTAATTAACCTGTATGGGCGGGTATATAAATGGATTGTGATGCATTTGTCTTTTGGCATTGATGAAGGCTGGGGACAGCCGAAACTGTTTGCCTGTATATCACTTGTGAAGCTCAATAAATAGAGCAAGTGTGCTGCAACTCTTTGCTTTTTTCGTATGCTCTTGTGGGAATTGGGCCACCCCAGTTGCGTGCACACACAGACGATCGGATCGTGATAGCTGCTGATCCCTCTGGACTATATATATATATATATATATATATATATATATATATATATATATACTATATATATATATATATATATATATATATATATATATATTTATATATTTATATATATATATACCGTCCTATATTCGTGACACCTCTGATTTTCTTACTAAAGTATCATCTTTGAAGTTTGATCCAATAGATGAAATTTGGTTGGTCAGTTGGGACGTCTCGTCCCTTTATACGTCTAAATCACAGTCTGAGAGTATATTGGCATGTCTAGAGTTGATTGAATCATGTGGGATATACTCACATCCGCAATTGTCTTTCTTTGATACTTTATTACATTTTGAACTGGAGAACAGTTACTTTCTTTTCAAGGATAATTTTTACCTACAATTGCGGGGGACGGCGATGGGGTTCAATGTGGCCTCGTCCTTTGCAGGGGCCTTTATGCACCGCTTTGAAAATACGTATGTCTATAACAATGGAGTGTACGCCAGACACTGTGGCATCTGGTGGCGCTTCATTGACGACATTTTAGCGGTGTGGCGGGGCCACATTGGATCCCTGCTGTCCTTTCACGATGACCTCAACCGGTTTCATGCCAATATCAAATTTGAGATTACGTATGATCGCATGGAATTACATTTTTTAGATACCACGATCAGGCACTGTGGGGACATCTTGGTATCAGATTTTTACCAAAAACCCACTGACCGTAACCAATTATTGCGCTACGAGAGCTTTCATCCACCTGCTGTCTTCAAGTCGGTAGCAAGGAGCCAGTTGCTCCGTGTTGAGAGAATAGTGACTGATCGCCAAGTCCTTGATAACAGGAGACAGCAGATGGCTGATAAGCTCTCTCAGCGTGGGTACCCTATTGATCTAATTCAGGAAGAATTAGATAGGATCAAGTCTGATGGTGATCAAGTTGGGACGACTGGAGGGGATCAGAGTGTGCGACTGCCCTTCATGTGTCAGTTTCACAGTTTATCTAATAGAGTTATGGCATGTGTTAGACGACACTGGCACATTTTGGGCAGTACCCCTCCTATACCAGCCTATAGGCGCAACAAGACCATAGGCAGCAGGTTGGTCAGAGCTGATATTTTACCTACTGCTAGTGAGACCACTAGCTTTTTGGGCCCTAGACGAAAGGGGTCATTTCCATGCCTCTCATGCACTGAGTGCAGGCATATGATTAAGGGGTCTACATTTGGGGACAATTTCCAGATCAGACACTTCCTCACCCTCCAGAGCTCCTTTGTGGTGTACATGTTAACATGCCCTTGTGGCTTTCGATATATAAGGGAAACTACACAAAAAGTGCGGGATCGCATTTGCCAACACAGGAGCTCTGTCAGGGGGGGAACCTCTGATCTCCCAGTCGCTAGACATTGAAGATCCGTGGGCCACAGGGATACAGATCTTAAATTTATGGTTATAGATCATATACCAAAACCCAGAAGAGGGGGGACCGAGTTTTGCTCCTCAAAAAGCGAGAAGTTATGTGGATCCATAAATTGGGTTCCCTACACCCACATGGTTTGAATAGGGACTTTGACCTACATTTACAGTGGGTTGCAAAAGTATTCAGTCCCCTTGAAGTTTTCCACATTTTGTCACATTACTGCTACAAACATGAATCAATGTTATTGGAATTCCACGTGAAAGACCAACACAAAGTGGTGTACATGTGAGAAGTGGAACGAAAATCATTCATGATTCCAAACATTTTTTACAAATAAATAACTGCAAAGTGGTGTGTGCATAATTATTCGGCCCCCTTTGATCTGAGTGCAGTCAATTGCCCATAGACATTGCCTGATGAGTGCTAATGACTAAATAGAGTACACCTGTGTGTAATCTAATGTCAGTACAAATACAGCTGCTCTGTGACGGCCTCAGAGGTTGTCTAAGAGAATCTTGGGAGCAACAACACCGTGAAGTCCAAAGAACACACCAGACAGGTCAGGGATCAAGTTATTGAGAAATTTAAAGCAGGCGTAGGCTACAAAAAGATTTCCAAAGCCTTGAACATCCCACGGAGCACTGTTCAAGTGATCATTCAGAAATGGAAGGAGTATGACACAACTGTAAACCTACCAAGACAAGGCCATCCACCTAAACTCACAGGCCAAACAAGGAGAGCGCTGATCAGAAATGCAATCAAGAGGCCCATGGTGACTCTGGATGAGCTGCAGAGATCTACAGCTCAGGTGGGAGACTCTGTCCGTAGGACAACTATTAGTCATGCACTGTACAAAGTTGGCATTTATGGAAGAGTGGCAAGAAGAAAGGCATTGTTAACAGAAAGCATAAGAAGTCCCACTTGCAGTTTGCCACAAGCCATGGGGGCGACACAGCAACCATGTGGAAGGAGGTGCTATGGTCAGATGAGACCAAAATGGAACTTTTTTTGGCTAAAATGCAAAACGCTATGTGTGGCTGAAAACTAACACTGCACATCACTCTGAACACACCATCCCCACTGTCAAATATGGTGGCGGCAGCATCATGCTCGGGGGGTGCAACTCTTCAGCAGGGACAGGGAAGCTGGTCAGAGTTGATGGGAAGATGAATGGAGCCAAATACAGGGCAAACTTGGAAGAAAACCTCTTGGAGACTGCAAAAGACTTTAGACTGGGGCGGAGGTTCACCTTCCAGCAGGACAACGACCCTAAACATAAAGCCAGGGCAACAATGGAATGGTTTAAAACAAAACATATCTATGTGTTAGAATGGCCCAGTCAAAGTCCAGATCTAAATCCAATCAAGAATCTGTGGCAAGATCTGAAAACTTCTGTTCACAAACGCTGTCCATCTAATCTGACTGAGCTGGAGCTGTTTTGCAAAGAAGAATGGGCAAGGATTTCAGTCTCTAGATGTGCAAAGCTGGTAGAGACATACCCTAAAAGACTGGCAGCTGTAGTTGCAGCAACAGGTGGTTCTACAAAGTATTGACTCGGGGGACTGAATAATTACGCACACCTCACTTTGCAGTTATTGATTTGTAAAAAATGTTTGGAATGATGTATGATTTCCGATCCACTTCTCACATGTACACCACTTTGGATTGGTCTTTCACACGGAATTCCAATAAAATTGATGCATGTTTGTGGCAGTAATGTGACAAAATGTGGAAAAAACTTCAAGGAGGCCGAATACTTTTCAAACCCACTGTATATTTATGATATGCTTTTTATGGTATTACAGATTGTATATCTGCATGAACTATTTGAATCGAATGACATGGACTGGATAAAGACACAGGAATTTGATATATGGACTACCTTTGGAACAGATAAGTGTGAATTAAACACTATCTGCTATTTAGAATCTAATGTTTTGCTGTCAGCTTGATGGGTGTATACCTTGCATGTCACATCATCCTGTGTGGGCGGGTATATATTTGATGATGTTACTCACATTTGTTTGGCATTGAGGAAGGTTGGACACAACCGAAACGTCTGCCTGTATTACCTTTGATTGCTCAATAAAAGAGCTGTGTGCTGCAACTCCTCGTTTTTCTTTGGATACTTGTGGGGGATTGGGCTCCCCTAGTTGCGGGCATACACTCCCTGAAACCTGTGTGAGCTGCTGACTCCCCTCGGACTATATATATATACTAGCCGACCCGCGGCGTAGCATACACCACATAAGAGGGTAGAGGGCAGGAAGGGGGTATTGGGCACAGCGGCGGGGAGGGGGGTTGGACCCCCCCTCAACTGGGTCCCCCATGTGTGCTCTACCTTCATCTTAAGCTCAGCAGGAACCCCCCTCACCTGGGTCCCCCATGTGCGCTCCCCTCCTGCTTAAGTACAGTAGCAGCCGCCACTATTAGTAAGAGGCAGCGGGCGGGGATGACTCACCTCTTCCGTGTTGTATCGTGCGCTCCACTGTCATCACTTCCTGCAATGCCGCACACTGTATTGGTGTAATTTGCCTTTTTTAAACAGAAGGAAATCTGCAATAATTCAGCTATAAGTGAACATTTGTGGTTACCCACAATGCACTGCTACTAAATATGCAAAATACCCCTTTTGCCCCTTGGTAAGCCAAGCAAGCATCCAGAGCTGCTGGTGTATAGCAAGCATACAGCTTTAAATTTTACACAGTCATATTAATCCCACATGTAGACAGCCTGTTTCAGACTTTTGTTCCTCATCAGTACATGGCAGGGATTGATACGGCTGTATGAGATAGGGCTTGGACCAGTACAACAGAGTAACCAAGCAGCTCAGGGTGATCCAAACCACTCGGAATGTATAGGGACCTAAAAGGGACCAAAAAGACCTCCTACTAAAAAAAAGCAAAGCTTGGTATAATTTGCCTTCATAAAACAGAAGGAAATATGCAATAATTCAGCTGTAAGTGAACATTTGTGGCTACCCACAATGCACTGCTACTAAATATGCAAATAATTCATTTTCACCCTTAGTAAGCCAAGCAAGCATCCAGAACCACTGGTGTATAGCAAGCCTATAGCTTTAAATTTTACACAGCCATATCACACCCACATATGACAGCCTGTTTCAGACTTTTGGTCCTCATCTGTACATGGCAATGATTGATATAGCTGTATGAGATAGGGCTTGGACCAGTACAACAGAATAACCAAGCAGCTCAGGGTGACCCAAATCACTCGGAATGTATAGGTGGATAAAAGGGACCAAAAAGACCTTCTACTAAAAAAATCAAAGCTTGGTGTAATTAGCCTTCTTAAAACAGAAGAAAATCTACAATAATTCAGCTATAAGTGAACATTTGTGATTACCCACAATGCGTTGCTACTAAATATGCAAGTTATTCCTTTTCACCCTTGGTAAGTCAAGCAAGCCTATAGCTTCAAGTTTTACACAGTCATATCAAACCCACATGTAGACAGCCTGTTTCAGACTTTTGGTCCTCATCTGTACATAGCAGGGATTGATACAGCTGTATGAGATAGGGCTTGGACCAGTACAACAGAGTAACCAAGCAGCTCAGGGTGACCCAAACCACTCGGAATGTATAGGTGGATAAAAGGGACCAAAAAGACCTTCTACTAAAAAAATCAAAGCTTGGTGTAATTTGCCTTCTTAAAACAGAAGCAAATCTGCAATAATTCAGCTATAAGTGAACATTTGTGGTTACCCACAATGCACTGCTACTGAATATGCACATTATCCCTCTTTGCCCTTGGTTTGATATGACACTACTTCTTCTTGCTTGGACCAGCCCATTCTTCTTGCTTGGACCGGCTCTGGGGGCAGGGCGCTACTTCTTCTTCTTGCTTGAAGGTTGAGGCACTTACTCTATTATATATATATATATATATATATATATATATATATATATATATATATATATGAATATGTATATATATATATATATATATATATATATATATATGTATTTATTTATTTATTTGTTGTATTTATAAAGCGGCAACACATTACGCAGCGCTGGACAATAAATAGGGATACATACAATACTTAGGGGTGACATACAGCAAAATGACAATACAGGAATACAAGAAAGATCAGATCATGCAGCACAGTATGAGTACAAGGTAATGCTTAGTCAGTCACTGGATGGAGCATGGAGATTAGGCAAGTTAGGTTCACTCAGATGCATAGCATAGGTTCACAGTAATGGAGGTGCATGATCAGGTTGGAGGACCCTGCCCAAAGGCTTACAATCTAAAGGGAGAGGTAGGGACACGAGAGGTAGGAGACCAGAGTTCAGCTGTGGGTTTAGAGCACTTGTGAGGGGTAGTAAGCCAGAGTGAAAAGGTGAGTTTTGAGGGCTTTCTTGAAGATGTTGAAGGAGGGGGCTGCCCTAATGGGTGGAGGTAGGGAGTTCCATAGTGTTGGAGCAGCTCTTGAGAAGTCCTGGAGGCGTGCATGGGGCTGGGTGATGCGGGGGGCGGTTAGGCGAAGTTCATTGGAAGAGCGGAGTGAGCGGCTAGGTGTGTACCTCTGAGTAAGATCGGAAATGTAGGTTGGACAGGTTTTGTGGACAGATTTGTAGGTCAGACACAGTATCTTGAATCTGATTCTGGACTGGATAGGAAGCCAGTGGAGGGATTCAAGGAGGGGATCCGCCATGGTGGAGCGATGGGAGCAGTGGATAATTCTGGCTGCTGCATTCATGATGGACTGCAGTGGGGCTGTTCGGGTCATAGGGAGACCAGACAGCAGGGCATTGCAGTAGTCAAGGCGGGAAATTATGAGGGCATGGATGAGGAGTTTGGTGGTGGCAGAGCTAAGGAAAGGGCGAATCTTACAGATGTTACGAAGGTGGAAGTTGCAGGACTTTGTGAGGTTTTGGATGTGGGGAGTGAAGGAGAGTGCGGAGTCCAGGGTGACACCCAGACAGCCGCCTTGAGAGGTAGGGTGAATGGTAGTGTGGTTAACAGTGACATGCACATCTGGGAGGTTTATGGATGTCCGGGGTGGGAAGATAATAAATTCCGTTTTGTTTAGGTTTAGTTTCAGGAACCTAGCGGACATCCAGGAGGAGATGGCTGATAGACAGGAGGAGACCTTGTCCATGGTAGTGGTGGATATGTCAGGGGTGTGGAGGTAGATCTGGGTGTCATCTGCATACAGATTATAGTTAAAACCCATGGAGGAGATAACCTTGCCAATGGAGGATGTGTATAGGGTGAACAGTAGGGGGCCAAGGACCGAACCTTGGGGGACTCCCACCGAGAGGTGGTTGGGGGTGGATGAGGACTCATTGAAGGCAGTCGTGAAGGAGCGGTTGGAGAGGTAGGATGAAAGCCAGGACAGGGCAAGATCGTGAATGCCCATGGACTGGAGGGACTGGAGGAGTAGGGGATGATCTATATATACAGTGGTGTGAAAAACTATTTGCCCCCTTCCTGATTTCTTATTCTTTTACATGTTTGTCACACTTAAATGTTTCTGCTCATCAAAAACCATTAACTATTAGTCAAAGATAACATAATTGAACACAAAACGCAGTTGTAAATGATGGTTTTTATTATTTAGTGAGAAAAATAACTCAAAACCTACATGGCCCTGTGTGAAAAAGAAATTGCCCCCTGAACCTAATAACTGGTTGGGCCACCCTTAGCAGCAATAACTGCAATCAAGCTTTTGCGATAACTTGCAACGAGTCTTTTACAGCGCTCTGGAGGAATTTTGGCCCACTCATCTTTGCAGAATTGTTGTAATTCAGCTTTATTTGAGGGTTTTCTAGCATGAACCGCCTTTTTAAGGTCATACCACAACATCTCAATATGATTCAGGTCAGGACTTTGACTAGGCCACTCCAAAGTCTTCATTTTGTTTTTCTTCAGCCATTCAGAGGTGGATTTGCTGGTGTGTTTTGGGTCATTGTCCTGCTGCAGCACCCAAGATTGCTTCAGCTTGAGCTGACAAACAGATGGCCGGATATTCTCCTTCAGGATTTTTTGGTAGACAGTAGAATTCATGGTTCCATCTATCACAGCAAGCCTTCCAGGTCCTGAAGCAGCAAAACAACCCCAGACCATCACACTACCACCACCATATTTTACTGTTGGTATGATGTTCTTTTGCTGAAATGCTGTGTTACTTCTACGCCAGATGTAACGTCCCACGCACCTTCCAGAAAGTTCAACTTTTGTCTCGTCGGTTCACAAGGTATTTTCCCAAAAGTCTTGCCAATCATTGAGATGTTTTTTTAGCAAAATTGAGACGAGCTTTAATGTTCTTTTTGCTTAAAAGTGGTTTGCGCCTTGGATATCTGCCATGCAGACCGTTTTTGCCCAGTCTCTTTCTTATGGTGGAGTCATGAACAATGACCTTAATTGAGGCAAGTGAGGCCTGCAGTTCTTTAGATGTTGTCCTGGTGTCTTTTGTGGCCTCTCGGATGAGTTTTCTCTGCGCTCTTGGGGAAATTTTGGTCGGCCAGCCACTCCTGGTAAGGTTCATCACTGTTCCATGTTTTTGCCATTTGTGGATAATGGCTCTCACTGTGGTTCGCTGGAGTCCCAAAGCTTTAGAAATGGATTTATAACCTTTACCAGACTGATAGATCTCAATTACAGTACTTTGTTCTCATTTGTTCCTGAATTTCTTTGGATCTTGGCATGATGTCTAGCTTTTGAGGTGCTTTTGGTCTACTTCTCTGTGTCAGATAGCTCCTATTTAAGTGATTTCTTGATTGAAACAGGTGTGGCAGTAATCAGGCCTGGGGGTGACTACAGAAATTGAACTCAGGTGTGATAAACCACAGTTAAGTTATTTTTTTAACAAGGGGGCAATCACTTTTTCACACAGGGCCATGTAGATTTGGAGTTTTTTTCTCTCACTAAATAATAAAAACCATCATTTAAAACTGCATTTTGTGTTCAATTATGTTATCTTTGACTAATAGTTAACGGTTTTTGATGAGCAGAAACATTTAAGTGTGACAAACATGCAAAAGAATAAGAAATCAGGAAGGGGGCAAATAGTTTTTCACACCACTGTGCATATATATATATGTATGTGTATATATGTATGTATATATATATGTATGTATATATATATATGTATGTATATATATATATATATATATATATGTATGTATATATTTATTTTTATGTATATATATATATATATATATATATATATATATATATGTATATATATATATGTATATATATGTATAGCTGATGACCCGTCGTTGCACGGGTATGTATTTGGCTAGTGTTGGCTCTGTCCACTTTTTCTAATCTGAACCTAACACACAATTAATTACTCAATGACCTAGTTTGTGAGCTTTGCGGTCTTTGGCATCAATAATTTGCACTGAAATGAAACAAATCAGAATTTTTCTGAATTTGAACTCCAGTCACCGAATGACCAACTGCATCAGGTTTGAGGCTTGTGCTATTAACAGTGCAGGAATGGCAGCAATGAAAAATTCCCCTTGAAAATCAATAGGTGAATTTTGATTGATTTTTGTAGGCTCCACCCACTTTTCTGAATATTATTCTCAGTCACCCAGTGACCAAACGTACAAAGTTTGAGAACCCTGCCATTAACAGTGTAAGAATGGCAGCAGCTTACATTTTCCCAGTAAAATTTGTATTTGTCTCCGCCCACTGATGACCCGCCGTTGCCCTTTTGTGTATTTGGCTGGTGTTGGTACTACTACTCTAACAACTACTAGCACTGACTGCTGTACTACAGTACTAATTACACAATAACACAGTAATCCTATTCCCTAAACTAACCTATACCTAAGGCTAATAGCTGCCCAGCAGGCAGCAGCTGGCCTGGTCTGTGCACAGCACACACACACAGACACATAGCAGCTGCATGCAGCACACACTGACTGTCACAAAAATGACATCAAGCTAATGAATGATTGAACAATAGTGTAGTGATAGTGAAGGGGTTAATCACTGAATAGCTTTCAGTTTATCACTGTGTACAGCCCTTCCTAGACTAGCTTCACTGGACCACACACTCTAACTGTCACACTATGACATCAATCAAGCTAATTAACATTTTAACAATAGTGTAATGATAGTGAAGGGGTTAATCACTGAACAGCTTGTCACTGTGTACAGCCCTAGGCTAGCAGCACTGGAGTACACACTCTAACTGTCACACTAGTCTATGACATCAATCAAGCTAATTAACGATTTACCAATACTGTAGTGATAGTAGTGAAGGGGTTAATCACTGAACAGCTTAGGTTTATCACTGTGTACAGCCCTTTGTAGGCCAGCAGCACTGGAGCATGTCTCTCAGTGAGCATTCAGCAAGCTAGGACGATCTGTCTCATCATGGCAGCCCTCATTATACAGGGGGGCTGGCCAGTGTTCCTTTCTGTGATTGGGTGCTAGGGCTTAGGCTGGGAGGCCTCTGATTGGCTCAATGAGGTCAGGTAGGGCGGGCCAAGGTTCCCCTCTGTGGTTGGTTGCTAGGGCTTCTGCTGGGAGCCCTCTGATTGGCTCCAGGACGTCATCTCCTTAGTTACAGTATTTCGGATCCGGATACCCACAAAATCCGCAAATATCCGCGGTATGTGCCCAAATATCCGCAGATAGCTATCCGGATTTGGGCCTCAGAATCCGAATCCGGTCGGATAGCTGAAAAAAGTTTGGCTATCCGGGTTACCCGGATATCCGGAATCCAGATGAGCAGCCCTGCACGCGCGTCCACAGCGGTACAGCCGCAGTTGAATGGGATGCCGCGCTAGACCAGGGTCGGCGGCAGGGAACGGCGGATCAGAGGAGGACGGCAAAGGACATTACCGCTACAGGAGGCTGATAGAAGCCCCAGGTAAGTGTCAGATTTTATGGAGGACTTCTGCTCATGTGCGGCCCCTGCACTATCACTCTCCTGCAGCATTCAGTGCATGCACAGATGCAACTTTTTATGAACTGTGCAAGTGCAGGCGATCGAGGAAATGCATGGCCCGCGCTGTGCATGCAGCTTTTGGAGGGGCACAGCTGCCGAATGGATTGGCACGGATTGTCTACGAGGGACCTAAAGGACTGGAAGAAGCCCCAGGTAAGTTAAACTGGACAACTTTATTTCACTTTAGGTTTCTTTTGAAGGTGGTCTGAAAGTTATTACCTGAAATTATGCCTGTCCAAAGCGTTGGCCAAATGCCTGGGGTTCTGTGAACACCTGTAGAGGTTCCTCTGGTCCATTGGAATAACATCCACGTCGTTGAAAAAGAAACATTTGTATTCATACTCCTTTATTGCCTCTGAAAAGCCGGTATTAAACAGTCTGGCTTTGTTGAATTTTGTTTCTCCATACTGCGATACAGACAAATATTAATAAAATAATGTAATTAAAAATGGCAATGGTAGAAACCTGCCCACCCACTCCAGAAAGTCAATCATTTAGGTGTTTTTTCTTAGAATGTTTCTCAGTACTTCTACAAAAGATATTGTTTACCAAGTACCCCAGTATTAGTTAGCATCCCCCAGTATAGGTAGCTAGAAGTGGACCCTGGTATAGGTAGCTCCTTCAGGATAAGTAAACAGAGGGACACAGTAGTATAGGTAGCCAGAAGCAGTCCCCTCTCCTAGTGTAAGTAGTGAGATGTGGCCCCTAGTAGGTAGCTCAGAGAGTACCCTCAGTTTAGGTAGTGAGAAGTAGTCCTCTAGTATACATAGCCACTTTCGAAAAAGTAGTCAGTGAGGCATGAAAGTATAGGTAGCCAGAAGTAGTCCCCTCTCCCAGATAGGTAGCCAGATGTGACCCTCAGTATAGGTTGCCAGAAAGTGCCCACCAGAAGAAAAATCTTAAAGAAAAATGTCAAAAATAATAATAAAAAAAGAACGAGATCTAAAAGTGAATAAACTAAAAAAGTACTTTTATCTGTGGGGGTAAAATTATGGGCTTGGGTGATTATCAGGTACTTATGAGGTTCATTCAACAAGGTTAGAACGAACCAAGGTGATGTCTGCTCCTGTATCTCAGAAGCAGAGGATGGTGGGGTCCAGTAGCACAGCCACATACAATGATACAGACATTGAAGATTTTCTAGCCTGCTGTGGCCTAGTTGATGGTGTGGTCTTCTTTAGCTCTGGACAGGCAAAATTCATATGCCCTACTGCTACTCTAATATGCATCCACCTGTTTGTTCTTAGACCCACTGCCAGTGCCACTCTACTGTGCATGCACCAGCTTGTTCATAGACTCACTGACACTCTACTGTGCATACACCAGTTTGTTAATAGACCCACTGCCACTCTACTGTGCATGCACCAGCTTGTTCACAGACTCACTGCCACTCTACTGTGCATGCACCAGCTTGTTCATAGACTCACTGTCACTCTACTGTGCATGCACCAGCTTGCTCACAGACTCACTGCCACTCTACTGTGCATGCACCAGCTTGTTCATAGACTCACTGCCACTCTACTGTGCATGCACCAGCTTATTCATAGGCTCACTGTCACTCTACTGTGCATGCACCAGCTTGTTCATAGACTCACTGTCACTCTACTGTGCATGCACCAGTTTGCTCATAGACTCACTGTCACTCTACTGTGCATGCACCAGCTTGCTCATAGACTCACTGCCACTCTACTGTGCATGCACCAGCTTGTTCATAGGCTCACTGTCACTCTACTGTGCATGCACCAGCTTGTTCATAGACTCACTGTCACTCTACTGTGCATGCACCAGCTTGCTCATAGACCCACTGCCACTCTACTGTGCATGCACCAGCTTGTTCATAGACTCACTGCCACTCTACTCTGCATGCACCAGTTTGTTCTTAGACCCACTGACACTCTACTGTGCATGCACCAGCTTGTTCATAGAGTCACTGTCACTCTACTGTGCATGTGTAATGATCGGCTCTGCTGTCTGCACAGGCAGACAGCTGTTTGACCATTTTGTAAATCTGAGTGCGGCAGGTCCCTGGAAAAGAGACCTGTCTCCACTCTGCAAGCTGCAGAGTTGCTGTTCTGGGGAGGAATTTGCATTCACTTGTCATGCAAATTGCTTAGCTGCTTCCTCTGATGGCTTGCAGTATAAAAACCATTTCTTCCCAGAATTCCTTGCTGGTCATGATGGTTTGTTCCTGCTGACTTACCTGGAGTCTCAGCCTTTGCTAATCGTTTGTTAAGATTATCTTAGAGTAATTCTTTGGGAGTGCACTAGGCATTCCTTCTAGCGTAGTCAGGTTGTATTATCTGTTTGCCTTCTACTGTCTATCTGTTGCGATTGTCTTGTCACCAGCGGCGGTCGACAGGAAATCGTTCTGTCTGTTGGGATCGCATTCGCCCTAGCTGTAGTGGCGGTGGTTCCTTCTGTATTCTGCCTTAGGGGTGCTAACCAGAGCAGCGGTTGCTACTGGTAGCCCCATCTGTCTGTCTGTCTGGATCGCATTCGCCCTAGCGGTAGTGGCGGTGGTTCCTTCTGTACTCTGTCTGGAAATGTAGGCAAGAGCTGCGGTTGCTGCTGGCTACTCCTTCTCTCTGTCTTGTCTGGTACGAACGCTTGCTGTAGGCTCAGTGTTGTAACCGTTTAGCAAGCGTTCGCGTTCTCTATTTTCGTGTTTGTGTTACATTGGTTAGTTAGGGTTATCACTGGGCGCCTAACGCGCGGTGATCGTGTCTTTAACGCGTTCGCTTTTGCGAATGAGTGCGGAGTTTGCGTTTAGCTAGCTTTGTTATTTTCTTTGATGTTCTGATCATTGTTATTTGCTATGTCTTTCTTGCTACACTTGTGCTCTGTCTGATTCGGTCTTGTGTCACTATTGGCAATCGCCACTCTTACGATTGCGTTCCCAGTTCGTTTCTGCTGTTGTGTGTTCACCGTCGCTGGGTGGCGACTAGATTGGTGGACACACATACATTCTGTTTCTGTGCTCTCTCTCTCTTTAAAGGCTATCTTGCCCTGCATTGCTTCGACTCGTGCAATTCCCATCTGGCATCTGTGGCAGGGCAGAGGCTGTGTTCCTCTGCACTCCACAGCTCCATCTGCCGGTGGGAATTTCCCTCTACAGGTGCATAGCACCATAGCTGGGTTCTGTTATATTACACGCTTGTGGAGGATTTCCGTAGTGTCAGCGCACATCTTGTGCGCTGACCACGGAAATAATTCCGCAATCGTTACAGCATGCATCAGTTTGTTCTTAGACCCACTGACACTCTACTGTGCATGCACCAGCTTGCTCATAGACTCACTGCCACTCTATTGTGCATGTACCAGTTTGTTCTTACACCCACTGCCACTCTACTGTTCATGTGCCAACTTGTTCATAGGCTTACTCCCACTCTACTGTGCATGCACCTGCTTGTTCATAGACCCACTGACACTCTACTGTGCATGTACCAGCTTGCTCATAAACCCTCTGCCACTCTACTGTGCATGCACCAGTTTGTTCTTAGACCCACTGCCACTCTACTGTGCATGTGCCAGCTTGTTCATAGAATCACCGCCACTCTACTGTGCATGCACCAGTTTGTTCTTAGACACACTACCACTCTACTGTGCATGTGCCAGCTTGTCCATAGACTCACTACCACTTTGTTGTGCATGCACCAGCTTGTTCATAGACTCACTGCCACTCTACTCTGCATGCATCTGCTAGATTGGTTATTCATGAATTCCAAAACCAGTTGTGCTGTATTGGCTAAACCATGAAAACAGACATTGAGTTGAGTTTACCTGTTCTACCACGTAAATGCCATAGTCTGCCTGTTGCTTTTGTAGAAATGGGTGCATGTTGTAAAGCCAGATCTTTGTTCATAGACTCACTACCACTCTACTGTGCATGTACCAGCTTGTTCACAGACTCACTGCCACTCTACTGTGCATGCACCAGCTTGTTCACAGACTCACTGCCACTCTACTGTGCATGCACCAGCTTGTTCATAGACTCACTGTCACTCTACTGTGCATGCACCAGCTTGTTCACAGACTCACTGCCACTCTACTGTGCATGCACCAGCTTGTTCATAGACTCACTGTCACTCTACTGTGCATGCACCAGCTTGTTCATAGACTCACTGCCACTCTACTGTGCATGCACCAGCTTGTTCATAGACTCACTGTCACTCTACTGTGCATGCACCATCTTGTTCATTGACTCACTACCACTCTACTGTGCATGCACCAGCTTGTTCATAGACTCACTGCCATTCTACTGTGCATGCACCAGCTTGTTCATAGACTCACTGCCACTCTACTGTGCATGCACCAGCTTGTTCATAGGCTCACTGTCACTCTACTGTGCATGCACTAGCTTGTTCATAGGCTCACTGTCTATCTACTGTGCATGCACCAGTTTGTTCTTACACCCACTGCCACTCTACTGTGCATGCATCAGCTTGTTCATAGACCCACTGACACTCTACTGTGCATGCTCCAGCTTGTTCATAGACTCACTGTCACTCTACTGTGCATGCACCAGCTTGTTCATAGACTCACTGTCACTCTACTGTGCATGCACCAGCTTGTTCATAGACTCACTGTCACTCTACTGTGCATGCACCAGCTTCTTCATAGACTCACTGTCACTCTACTCTGCATGCATCTGCTAGATTGGTTATTCATGAATTCCAAAACCAGTTGTGCTGTATTGGCTAAACCATGAAAACAGACATTGAGTTGAGTTTACCTGTTCTACCACGTAAATGCCATAGTCTGCCTGTTGCTTTCGTAGAAATGGGTGCATGTTGTAAAGCCAGATCTTTAGATGTTCTTCTCTGTTTCGATAAGGAATTATTACAGCAATTTTCTGTATCGATGTACAATTATCAGGCTTGCTGTGACCACCAAGCTGCAATTTTGCATTTTCATTGATCGCATTTTCAAAAGACACATTTACTTTAACTTCATAAGGGCCTAATAGGGGGGAAAAAAAGTGTCACATCTTTAAAACTTGCATTTCACAGCTGCATTTTTTTTAAGGAAAGAGGGGCATGTTTGCCAAGAGCATGTACTCATTTATCACCATGCCACACGCACTAACTACAGGTGCAGTGGCGTAGCTAAGGAGCTGTGGGCCCCGATGCAAGTTTTACAATGGGGCCCCCCAAGCACTCTATACATAACAATTTATACGGCGCACCAAAATCTGCCAATGGCAACTACAGTGTCAGAGGTGCAAGAAGGGCATGGGGAACAGTTTGTTAATGATTACCACTATTCAAAGTATCTACAGAAGTCATTATTATGAGCATAGGACCAATAGAGAGCTAATTCTGTAGTTAAGGGAGGGCCCTTCGGGGCCCCTCTGGCCCACAGGCCCCGATGCGGTCGCTACCTCTGCACCCCCTATTGCTACGCCCCTGTACAGGTGCATACACACATAGACTTTGTTTTTCTAATATTACGTCTGACCACTCCAACTCGGGTCAGAGGGTTGTGGCCTCACTCGAAGCCGAAAAGGCATTCAATTCAGTTGAATGGCCTTTTCAGTGGAAGCTTCTGTGTCAGTTTGAGTTTGGGCCGGGCCACCAGCTAGTAAAGAATAAATGTCATGCTGAGATTGAATCCTCAGAGATGGAGAGATGGACTATTCCAAAACCTGTCGGTAATATCAGATGTCTACTACCTGCTGTAAGCGACATCAACATAGGAGAAAAGTAATTTATGGCTTATTTTACTCTGGAAGAAATGTACTTCTTATTTGTACATGTACGCACGTATTTTAGATTTTACAGTTTTTGCGAAAGTGGTGTGACTATGGGCAATTAAACAGCCCTGAATAGCACTCAAATCCTTGCAGCTCACTAAGGAAAGGGGTGGACTGGGGATGCTCAACTTTCAGAAATACTTTTGGTCTGCCCTATTGGTCTCAGTCAGGTGGTGGTTCTCCCAAAGATCACAGAACACTGCAGTAAATACGGAGGCTCACCAATCTGTCTTTTAGGGGTCCCAAATCTAGCCCCAGCATTACACTGGCTATAAAGACCTCATTAAGGGCCTGGAAGTTTGCACAGAGACAATTTTGCAAGGACTACATTCTCTCCCCCCTATATATCACTCTGGAGAAATCTGAAGCTTCCTTACTTTTGTACTATCCCAAAACCCAATAGTCTGTGCAACCAGTGGGAGGGGGCAGTTGGGAGAGGGAGGCCGATCCCTTAAAGAGAAACCGTAACCAAGAATTGAACTTCATCCCAATCAGTAGCGGATACCCCCTTTCCCATGAGAAATCTTTTCCTTTTCACAAACGGATCACCAGGGGGCTCTGTATGGCTGATTTTGTGGTGATACCCCTCCCACAGTGTGATGTCAGGACCAAGGTTTTGACATCACACAGTGGGAGCCTTGTTGCATTGTGGGAAAAATAGCTGTTTACAGCTACAGCTGCCAAAAAATCAAGCAGCCTCTGCTTCCACTGACATCACCTGCCAGCAGTAAACATGTCACCATGTGATAAATGTCAGAATGTAAATCAGGTAGTGGAAAGCTCTTACAATGGGAAAACACTAACTAAATCATTTATACATAATTATTGTAAAAATGAAGCACTTTTTCATTACATTATTTTCACTGGAGTTCCTCTTTGAAGGAGATCTGGAAGGTCTGGAAGGTGCAATCAAAGGGTTATGAAGAGAACCAGGTCAGGGCTGAGTTTGCCATTCAAATAATTAATTAATTAGAACAGCTGTTGACCATAATAGGCAGGACTGGAGCTAACCTAAGGGTAACCTGGGCATCTACTCCAGGGCCCTCTAGCGTCTACCCCAGGGCCCTTTTGCTTCAGAGCCCCTTCGTAGCTTGACCCGGCCCTAGCGATTGGCTCAATTTTGTTCAATTCTTGAGTCAGTGGAATCTGTATGTTAGAATTATTTTTTTTTTGCCCAACTCTATTTGTGTGTTTGGGAGTGTACAGAATATGGCATTAAAAATCACTTGCAGGCATAGTAAACTGTTGGAGCAGACTTGAATGCTGACGTAGTTTAGCATTGACATGTACTTGTAAAACAGCATTGTAAACATGCTTTGTGAATAAACCCTCTTTACAAGCAATGTCCCATTTGCACTGCACCCGTACGTTTCAGCAGTGGCGTAGCTAAGGAGCTGTGGGCCCCGATGCAAGTTTTACAATGGGGCCCCCCAGGCACTCTATACATAACAATTGATACGGCGCACCAAAACCTGACAATGGCAACTACAGTGTCAGAGGTGCAAGAAGGGGATGGGGAAGTGCTTGTTAATGTTTACCACTACTCAATGTATATATAGAAGTGATTATTATGAGCACAGGACCAATAGAGAGCTAATACTGTAGTTGAGGAAGGGCCCTTCGGGGCCCCTCTGGCCCAAGGGCCCTGATGCGGTCGCTACCGCTGCACCCCCTATTGCTACGCCCCTGCGTTTCAGAATACACGTAACCAGGAAATTGCAGTGATATTCTAACAGAAAGCCCATATTACTGTAACCACTTATGTGGTGGGATATACTGTGATGGGCAAAAGCACTGAGGGCTCATTCACACTAGGGGCGTTTTTGACACTTTTTAAGCGCTGGCGATTTTCAAAATAGCCCTGAAAGCGCATGTGCAATGATTCTCTATGAGAGAGTTCACTTCTGAGCAGTTTGTTTCCGATCCGCTTAGACAAGCGTTGCCTGGACCATTTTTGAGGTGATTCCGCCTCAATGGAAGGTATAGGAAAACGCAAAACGCTCACAAAATCGCTTTGTGCAGAGATTGCGTGAGCGTTTTTAAGAATAAATACATTGTATTTATTGTTTTCCGGATCAAAGAGTTCACTTCCTGACGTCAGAAAAAAACGCAATCGCTTTGCAAACATGCTTAGAAAAGCACTTAACAAAAATGTCCAACGCACAAAGGGAAGTGGTGAGCATGTCTTTTTTTTCCCCTACACATTGCAGCATTTCCGCAGCCTGTGAGCTGTGGTATCCTTTAAAGAGACTCTGAAGTCTCCAAAAAATGAGGTTCTTTAACATAATTGCCCCTCCTAAAACGCTGCATCCCTGCGGCCGATAACTTCATAAATCACCCTTAACTCCCCGGGCAAAATGCACAACTTTCTTGGTCGTGGTCTCTGCTGCCCGGGGGAGGCAGAGCTTTGGGCTGTAGCTTTGCCTCCATGCGCGTCTATCAGCACTGATCGCCGCCTCTCCCCCGCCCCTCTCAGTGAAGGAAGACTTAGAGAGGTGGGGAGAGGCGGAGATCCGTGCTGATGGAAGCGTGTAGAGGCAGAGCTGCAGCCAAAAGCTCTGCCTCTATGTGGAAGGAGCCCCGTGATGTGCCCCAGGGAGTTTGGGGTGATTTATGGAGTTTTCAGCCGCGGAATGCGGCGTTTTAGGAGGGGCAATTATGTTAAAGAGGTTTTTAAAGTAAAAACCTCATATTTTGGAGACTTCAGAGTCTCTTTAAAGGAAACCTGAAGTGAGGCATATGGAGGCTGCCATATTTATTTCCGTTTAAGGCATAGACACACTGCAGAGTGCTTTTCTATCGGTTTCTGCTTTTCAAAACATTGCCATTGACTTGCGTTAAATTCACGGTAAAATTGCTGCAACATTGCAGCGATCACAATTTTTTAAAAAGAAATTCTGCGATTTAAATGCAAGTCAATGGTAACGTTTCTAAAAACAAAAATGTATCGAAAAGCGCTCTGCCCTAAACAATACCAGTTGCCTGGTGTCCTGCTGATCTCTTTGGCTGCAGTAGCGCCTGAATCACACAACTGAAACAAGCAAGTGGCTTGAGGCTAGTCAGAAACACCTGACCTGCTGCATGCTTGTTCTGGGTCTATGGCTAAAAAAATTACCAGAGGCAAACGAAGCAGTAAAAATGGGGGACAGTCCCTCCTCTCTGCCCCACCGATCCTACGAAAATGCCCTCTGGCAGCCTCTTCTGAGTCGGATATTAGTGCGCAGGCACTGGGCTGGCTTTGCGCATCCTACAGCTTGCACCTGTGACCATGAGCGCTCTGCACATGACATAGTAAGCAAGTGCACGTGCGCAAGTGCAGTGCGCTCTCGGCCACAGCCGCCCTGTAGAGCGCGCGCAGCTGCGGCAGCACCTGCACAATAATGCCTGACTCCACTGACCTGGATGAAGCTGCTGGGAGGGATTTAGGTAGGATTGGAGGGGCAGAGGGGAGAAAGGGGGGGAGCGGTGGGCATCAGGACAGCTGCCAGTACATGCCTTCCCTCCCCTGTTTTTCCTACTTTGTTCGCCTCTTGTATCCTTTGAAGTACCGCCTGATTAAAAAATAAAATACCCGGTTACTTGCCTGCTACTTTCGAAAGTCCTTCTGCTACACCGCTGTGTTTCTGCGCTCTGCCGTTCCTCTGCTGTTCCCTTCCATAAGCTGAGTGACTTGGTGAGACGCTGGCCATTATGTATGGATGATACTGGCTGTGCGCATCCTCTATCCTGCTCCCACGGCCGGGAGCATTCTGCCCATGCGTAATAGCAATTGTTGTAGTAGCAAAGCACTCCCAGCCAAGGGAGTACAGTGGAAGAGGTGCGCAGCAGGTGCATCCAGGGTTTGGAGGGGGACATCGGGGGAACCAAGCAGCGCGGGATGACAGCGAAGGACCAGAAAGTCTTCGCCAATTGGCCAATTTTTTTGTTTGTTTTCACTTAAAGTTTAATTTAATAACTGATCATTTCAGTTGGACAATATGTCAAGTATTTCAGCCTTGTGAATATTTACACATACCTAAGTCAGGAGGGAGTATCGGACATGGTTTCTCTGGCTCTTGTTTCATTTTCAGTAGTTTTAACCAGAAGTCTGCTTCAAACGAAAATACAAAACTATAGTAAGCTACAAGTGTAGTGAGCTCTATACAAGCCAAAGGTGGCCAAACATGATTGTATTTAACTAAATCTGTACAGTTTATGTTTACTCCACAAAATAATCCAGAAAATTATCAGCCGCATAGAAATGGTTTGAAATTGATAGTTCTAAGTCTGAAAGGACAGCCGAGGTGAAAAACAAAAAATGATGAGATAAACAAATGTATCTATCCTCCTTCTCCTAAAAAAAAAGACTTTTTTAGTTATCCCACATTTGTATTTCTTATTTAAGTCTAATTATAAAGTTTTTACTGTTCCGTGGCCTCTTCTCAATGACAAATTTATTGACGTATGCCAGAGCTAAACAATCTATGAACTATTGCACTTGTTTATCTCTTTTCTGCTCTTAGAAGCCATTTTCTGCCAGGAAAGTGTTTTATGGCTGTAATTCCTTATCAGTGAGTGTTACGCTATAGTCCGACCCGGTCCCGACCCGGACAGAAACTGTCACTTGCATACCTGATTTTTTATTATTTCAGGCAGCAAAAGAAAAAAAACGAACACAGCATAGTTATTTGTATGCTTCTAGGCACTGTACATACACATGTCTATCTCATCATGTCACATGTCACCTCGGGTGTCCTTTAAAAAGGCCCTTTTCACACTGGTGTGTTGCATTACCCTGTTTTACCGTAAGGTAGCCCTACACCAATGGAAGTCTATGGGCCATTTCATACTTACATGGTGCGATACACCCGAAGTCCTCAATCTGCAGCTCGTTCCACGCTGGAGCATCCGCGCTTTAGTGTACAACATGTGCAGTGATGTGCGGCGACCAGAAGTCTATGGCGACGCACATATTTTAAACTGTTCGCCGCATTTATTTGTGTCGTGCATGTGCGGAAGAATATTTTGACAAAACAATTTGGGGCAATTCTAACGTCGGCCACGGAAAATGAGCGCTAGAGAGCTTCAATTCCTGCAAGACTTGCAGCCAGAATGTGGATTTCTGCGCACTGGCATAGTAATCCCCATAAGGTTTTTGGGCATTACAACCACAGGTTGGCAGTATGGAACTGGCCTCAGGAGGCCACACGCACAAACACACATACCTACAAACACACACACATGCACAAACACACACACGCACAAACACACATACGTACAAACACACACACATGCACAAACACACACACGCATATGCACAAACACGCACGCACCAACACACACACGCACCAACACACACACGCACCAACACACACATGCACATACACACGCACAAACACACATACCTACAAACACACACACAAACACACATACGTACAAACACACACACATGCACAAACACACACACGCACCAACACACACACGCACCAACACACACGCACCAACACACACACGCACCAACACACACATGCACATACACACGCACAAAACACACACACACGCACAAACACACATATGCACATACACACGCACAAAACACACGCACAAAACACACACACGCACAAAACACACACACGCACAAACCACACACACGCACAAACCCACACACACACAAACTCACACATGCACAAACACATACATTACAATTTTTTCAGAAAATGATTGGTTGTACAAGAAAATAAAAAGCTTTTATTTTCTGATTCGAAACATAGTATGGTATGTAATGTGAAATAATAATAATAATTTGAACATTTGTATGGAGCTTTTCTCCTGTCAGACTCAAAGCGGTAAAGAGCTGCAGCCACTGGGACGTGCTCAAGAGGCCACCCTGCAGTGTTAGGGAGTCTTGCCTTGAACTCCTTACTGAATAGGTACTGACCCTAGCCAGGATTTGAACCCTGGTCTTCCATGTCAAAGGCAGAGCCTAAAATAATATACCGGTGTATAAAAAATTGCTTTGGTAGAATTATAATAAACTGACAGGATTGTACTTAGTTCCTTTACTTAATTAATAAACAGAAATAAATGAGTGTTTGCAGTAAAAAAAAAAAAAAGTATATTAAAAGAAGTTTTAATTCGCAATGTGATGTTCAGTGGTAAATGTAATGCTAAACAAAGAATGATGATGATGGCATAAGATATTGATAGATGTGCAGAGATGTAAAATGGTAAAAATGTCATAGTAGAAAAAGTTAGTCGGATTAAAAAACAAAATGATCAAAAGTAGATTATTAACTGAAGTATATTTAATCCAACCAAATTATTTTATGATTTTTACGTGACCTCAAATTATTGAAAACTGAAGATCAACAAAAACATTAGGCCAGATTGGTTGGGAAATAAAATGTTAAAAATTAGAATGTGTTGCCACCTTTAGAATTCTGTCCTGATTTAGTATTTAAATATTGTGCATTTTTTTTCTAGAAAAATTCCCTTAAAATAGATCTACCTGACAGGAAAAAAACAATTTAAGTATTTTTTTTTTTAATTAAAATAAGTTTGGAAATTCTAGTTAACTTACTTCGTAGGGAGTCGTTAACAAATTTCCTTTCCAGGTATCTGTCCAAGTAGTGAGTTTTCATGGTGAGCAGAAATACAACAATAACAGCACTAAAAAGTAACATTAAAGACTTGAAATAATGCATGCTGGGATGCCTTGCTAGACCACTTAGCGTTTATCTTGCATCGGGGAAATGAAAATCTGTGTCACACAGTGTATTTCAGTGGATGACACCCTTACATTTATAACACAAGCAATAAACACGCCCTGTTTTCACTGACACAAAGAAAACATCCAAATGAGGCAAGCTACCCTTTTCTGTGCTTAGCGTAGATCCTAGTTTCTCAACATGCGGTACACGTACCCCAGGGGGTACTTCTGATGGTTCCAAGAGTAACAAATTTAGAGTTTTAGAAAAATATAAATCCTATATAAACACCAAATTAGTATTTTTTTCTAATTAAAAGCAACAGTAAATGCTTGGAAATTGTTTAGAACCAATTATCATGTACGACGATTAAATATGTATTTGTTAAGGGGTACTTGTGATAATATTTACTATGCCAGGGGGTACTTGGTGAGTTCAGGGTTTTATAAGGGGTACATACCAATAAAATGTTGAGAAACACTGGCGTAGATCTAAGCAGATTAAGGAATAAAGAACTTTTACTCATTTTAGTCAAAAATACAATTTTTTACTAAAATGTCTCCATACAAAATTTTATAGTGCTTTCTTCATAAAACAGTGCACTAATAACCCTAGGATTTGCAGTGCAAGAAAAGCACTGTTTCTATAAATGCTAAATAAGAACAATTGCAGAGGCGTATCCAGAATACAATTAATATGATTTAAACAGCCAATTATAAAGCTTTGAAAGCATTCTTATATTATTCATTATTATTTTTTTATTTATACACTGCCGACGTCTTCCGTAGCACTTTACTGAATATACATATATAGTCTTGTCACTAACTTTCCCTCAGAGGAGCTCAGAATCGAATCCCTATCCATATGCTCATTGTAGTCTAGGGCCAATTTTAAGAAGAAGACAATTAACTTTTGCATGAAAGAGTTAAAAATCAGGTATGATCGGGTAATTAACTCTGCCTGAAAGAGTTAAAAATCAGGTATGATCAGGTAATTAACTCTGCCTGAAAGAGTTAAAAATCAGGTATGCAAGTGACAGTTTCTATCCGGGTTGGGACTGGGTCGGACTGGGTCAGACTATAGCATAACTCTCACTGATTAGTAATTACAGCCATAAAATACTTTTCTGTCAGTAAATGGCTGCTGAGAACATTTCATAGATTTGAGCTCTGGCATACTTCAATGAATTTGTCACTGAGCAGACACAATGAAACAGTAAAAACTTAAAAACTTCATTTAAATATAAAATAAAACTGTGGAATATCTAAAAAAGGTTATTTTTAGGAGAAGGAGGATAGATACAATTGTTTTTCTCATCAGATTACTTTTCACCTCAGATGTCCTTTAAGGGGGGATTGCAGATGCCCAGAATCCCCCCTCAGAACGGGACTGGTGCAGTGTCTGGGGACAGGCACTAGTTTAGACATCAGAAATCTGATCCTTTCAATTGTATGGGAAATTGCACTCTGTGCACCCAGCATGATGTTCTTCCATATTATTATATTGTATTGTGCGTGGCTGAGGGAGACCATTCAGGAATCCCCCCTTGGAAATCCTGTGTTTGCCTCAGCATGTGTTGCGTTGAAACCAGATGCAAAGTGTCCATGCAGTGGATTGACAATATGTGTGATCATCTGATATTGGCCAGTGGCCATCTACATTGATATAGATTTCATATGTGGCAGTCCAAAACTGCATGCCATGTATGCTTTTGTATCCACAGACAGACCTGTTTATCCAAGTGGTTTAATTTTATGGGGCAAAAGGCAATGCAATGCAGCTCTTTTGCAGATTCCACTGGCTTTTGTTATATAGATGTAATAAGCATGTATGCCTTTCTTAAAACAAAGTCTTGCAACTCATGCATCCATTGGATTTATGCAAGTGAAAACAGGGTGTTGTAGTGTTGTCCGGATCATGAACATCTTCATCATCATCTTCTCATCTTTTGTGAGTCGAATCATCCGAATCATCAAAATGAGTGATTCGGATCGCAAGGGGGGTGGGGCCAGAAGCGGCCCGCCCCCCTCTCAGCGGGCAGCGGGGTCCTGGAAGCAGAGCAGAGATGGATCGCTCTGTTGGAGGGGAGCCAGCCTTGCAGGGACAGGTAGATGAGAGATAGGGGACATCGGTGCCACTGCCAGATATGTGTAGAGCACACATACTGGCTATAATGTGCTGCTCATTATAGGCTGTCTGTTCCGTAGTTGTGTACATTGAACAAATTGGAAAGTTTTGGCACAGCTCAGTAACTTTTGTACACAATATGATCCTCCTGCACTGCTCTAAACAGCTACACTCCACTTCTGGGAATGCTTTGGGGAATGCTTTCTTTCACTGTGCGACTTTTGCAAAGTATACAGATGAACATATGGGTGAAATATATGTAAAGCATATGATTGCAGCATGTGGGCATTGTGTGCAAACAAACATTTCTGCTCTCTGCTCATCCCTCCTCCCTTCTCTGTCCACTCCCTGCCCTCTGTCCATCTTCTCCCCTTCTCTGTGTGTCCACCCCCTCCCCTTCTCCTGTCCTGCTAGTCATTTCACCCCCGAATGCTTCCCTTGTAAAATGATCCGAGATTCGGATCAAAGATCCGGATCTTTTCAATGATCCGATTCGAATCATCCGAATCATTGAAAAGATCCGAACTTCGCATCTCTAGGGTTTTGCTCCATCACGAACCCCGCTGCCAATGCTCCAGTGGCTCCCCTCGCGGTGACTGGTCCACTGTATGCGGCTGCGCATATGAGTGACTCTCACTCTCTCCACAACACTGTGTCTGAAGGGGAGGTCTCCTGTTTCTACCTTCTGGAACGCCAATGCCCCTCATATGTGGATGGCTAAACCTGTGGACCATAAGCGATTGATGCATTTCACCTGTTATCTGAGATTCATCAGGATCGAAATTCAGAGTGTAGAGCCTTCTCCTGCCCTTTTTATTTGGTTTACGTTCTGGGTTATTTGCATAATCTCCTTGCAGTTTATTTGCTTCATGCTTTCATCATTGGCATTTACGGCATCAGGATCAATGTTCAGAGGCTTGTGCCATCTAGTGGCCATTTATTTGGTTTATGTGCTGAGTTCTTTGATCTGCTTGCATTTAAAGCGGATCCGAGATTAAAAACAAACTATAACAAGTAACTTGTCTATATATCTTAACTAAAGTTTAGATAGTTTACACAGCAAATCTAGCTGCAAACAGATTTAATAGAAAATGATCATTTCTTCCTGTGATACAATGACAGCAGCCATGTTGTTTGTAAACATTACACAGAGGCAGGCTTATCTGCACCATTAGCACTCACTGGGAAAAAAAACCTAATCCCCCCTCCTCCCTCCTCCCCTCTGCCTCTGAAATCAATGGCTAGTAACACCTCCTCCTCCCCCTGCCCAGACTGAGCTCCCATGAGCCCTTGCTACTGCCAAGGCTCTCTGAAAACCTGTGGGCGTGGTTTATTTAGTTTTTAGGGAATTAGAGTATTAAAACAAAAACAAAAAAAGTATTTGGCATGAGGAATGCCCTATAAACAATAGGAAAGGAACACAATTATGCAATGAGTAAAAGTTCACCTCGGATCCACTTTAAAGCGGACCCAAACCAAACATTTTTTTAATTAAAAATATTTACCGGTAGTTGCACCACTCTGACACATACAAAGATAAATAAACACTCCTTCAAACCTATTAGCTGAAGAACTAAGCAAATTCTACTGCAGGTTTGAAAGGCAGACCGAGTCTGGGGGGCACCCACCACCTCCTCCCCTCCCAGCCCCCACGCACAGCGACCCAAGTGAGGACTCACGCTCTCTGGAAGTGAGGGAGGCAGACGTTCGGCACCTCCTGTCCATGCTAAATGCCAGGAAAGCCTCGGGACCTGACGGCGTGTCCCCAGCCTGCCTCAAAACCTGTTCGGAGCAACTTGCCCCCATCCTCTCTGCCATCTTCAGTAGGTCACTGACAGAGGGCAGAGTCCCTGCGTGCTTCAAGAGGTCCACCATCATTCCTGTTCCTAAGAAACAAGGCATCTCCGACCTCAACAACTACAGGCCTGTAGCCCTGACGTCCGTCATCATGAAGTCCCTAGAGAAAGTGGTCTTATCCACGCTCAAGCTATCCACCTTGCCCCTACTAGACCCACTCCAGTTCGCCTATAGGGCAAATAGGTCCACTGACGATGCTCTAAACATCTGTTTGGAATACATCTACAACCATTTAGACAGGAACGATGCATATGCCAGAGTACTGCTACTAGACTTCAGCTCTGCATTTAACACTATATGCCCACGCACCCTCCAGAATGTCCTGACCACACTCCACCCTACGGCTATGGATCACTGACTTTCTCTCTAACAGATCCCAAGTTGTCAGGCTGGGGGACATCTACTCACGAAAAGCGTTAACAAACACAGGGGCACCCCAGGGCTGCGTCCTGTCCCCGCTGCTCTTCTCCCTTTACACAAATGAGTGCAGATCCACGGAAGACTCCGTCAAAGTAATTAAATTTGCGGATGACACCACCATTGTTGGCCTCGTCACCAAGGACAACATCCGGGAGTACCAGCAGCAGGTGGAAAGACTATGCCACTGGTATAAAGAGAACAGCCTGGTGCTCAACACGGCCAAAACCGTCAAACTTATAATTGACTTTAGGAAGTCGGCACCTACCCCACCTCCCATCTACATCGATGGCACCGAGGTGTCCAGAGTGCCCTGCGCTCGCCTGCTGGGCACCACCATCTCCAGCGATCTCAGTTGGAGAGTCAATATCACGTCAACCCAACGGAAAGCCCAGCAGCGACTCTTCTTCCTCCGCCAATTGCGAAAGTTCGGCATGGCTCAGGAGATTCTAACATGCTTTTACACTGCAACCATTGAATCGATCCTCTGCTCTGCCATCTTGGTCTGGTATGTGGGAGCCACCGCCAGTGACAGGCACAAATTACAGAGGATCATTAGGTCGGCGGAGAGGATCATTGGGAGACCTCTGCCCCCACTTGACCACCTGTATAACACTAGACTGCGAGCCAGGGCACTGAGGATTGCAAGTGACCTCTCTCACCCAGGCCACCATTTTTTCACCCCACTTCCACTGGGTCGGAGACTTCGGGCCATCCCCACCAAGACCACCAGACACAATAACTCTTTCTTCCCGATGGCTGTTAGCCTCCTGAACTCCCTTAACATGCTACCATCCCCTATCAGCGCCCTACCACCCGCATAGGAGCGGCAGACTTCAGCTGTGTATATCTAATTGTTGATTGTATATTCGTGTATGCTTATATTTGAGTATGATTGTGTCATTCTAACCCTTTTCCTGCCTTTCTTTCTATGTACTGCTCCATTGTGCCAAACCCAATTCCGGGCTTGACCCAGTCATGCTTGGCGAAATAAAATTGATTCTGATTCTGATCATTTCAGTGCATGCTTTTCACCCTTCTCTTTTCATAGCTAGGGTTATACTGGGGGCAACCATTAGCAATTCCTCCATTGCTGGACACCATCTACTCCACCAGTTTGCCGGAAAAATTTGAAAGGAAGGAAGTGGTTCCTCCAATAAATGTAAAATATTTTATATTTGTCATCATGCAGATGAAAAAAGGCTGCTATATATTATTATAATTTAGAAAATAGATTTTATTTCTGAAATCTAGTATTTTTAATTTGGGTCCACTTTAATTTGCTTCATGCTTTCATCATTGACATCAATGTTCAGAGGCTAGTGTCATCAGCCTCGATTCATAAAGCATTACCGCATGCGGTAATGCTTAAAACAGCTGACTTTACCGAGCACTTAGGAAAGTGTCAATTCATAAAAGCTGTTACCGCATGAAAAGCTGAAATTTCCGAGCAGTGAGATAAATTACCAACTTGTGCGGTAATTACCTCAGCACACATCAGTAAAAGTCAATTCATAAAGACTAGAACAGGCAGTAATGGCATGGAACATGCCGCCTTTGAAGAGGTGATAAGCGAGCAATAAGAGACAGGGATGGTGTGATATTAATGGAGGCTCAGCAGAAGCAGTGAGATCTCCCCCAAGCCAGCAGCAGAGCGATCGGAACAAACAAGGCTTCCCCTGAATTATTATTATTATTAATTATTATTATTAACCACTTCAGGATTCTGCGTACGCTTAACTACGCCCCTGAATCCTGAAGTGGTTTCCATGGAAACGGCCGCTCGTATGAGCGGCCGTTCCATGTCAGTACACGAAGGGTGTCTCCGTGAACACCCTGCGAGCCTCCGATCGCGGCTCGCAGGGTAAATGTAAACACGCGGGGAAGATCTTCCCCGGTGTTTACATATATACGGCGCTGCGCAGCAGCAGCGCTGTAGAGGAGATCGGCGATCCCCGGCCTCTGATTGGCCGGGGATCGCCGGCATCTGATAGGCTAAAGCCTATCCTATCAGGCGCAGGACGGCTTTCCGTCCTGCGCCGCACACAGGGGACGGGAGAGGGAGGGAAGGAGGCAGAGGGAGGACTAGTGCTGTGGAGGGGGGCTTTGAGGAGCCCCCCCCCCCGCTAGGCACAGCAGCGCGGCGGCGATCAGACCCCCCCAGCAGGACATCCCCCTAGTGGGGAAAAAAGGGGGGAGGTCTGATCGCCCTGCCTGATTTCTGATCTGTGCTGCGGGCTGAAGAGCCCCCGCAGCACAGATCAGCCAAACCACCCGGAATCCGGAAGTGGTTAATTATTCCCCTGGCTGTGTATTTAACCTCTTGGGTACCTGTTTTTCAGATGTGTATTTGCTGGAGGTGGACATCACAAAACCTGGCATGCGTAACGTTTCTTGAAGTTCTTCTACGCTGTGGCAATTAAATAGATTGTTTAGAAACACTAAGGGTTTGTTTACACTAGGGTTGTTTTTGACATTTTTTAAGCGCTGGCGATTTTCAAAATAGCCCTGAAAGCGCTTGTGCAATGATTCTCTATGAGAAAGTTCACATCTGAGTGGTTTGTTTCCGATCCGCTCAGAGAAGCGCTGCATGGGCCATTTTTGAGGAGATTCCGCCTCCATGGAAGGTATAGGAAAACGCAAAACGCTCACAAAATCGCTTTGTGCAGCATTTTTTATGCCGGATCAAAGAGTTCACTTTCTGACTGACGTCAGGAAGGGAAAAAAAATAATCGCTCTGCAAAAGCTGCAAAAGCGCTTAGAAAAGCGCTTAACAAAAACATCCAATGCACAGAAATAAAAAAAAAAAAAGCGATAGTTAGGAGGTCTGTTAGCTTGCTCCTTGCTGATATTTGATGATGAGAAGCACCCCAAAACTGCTCTTTTGAGAGCTAATGTTCTTCTGATGTGTTTTTTTTTTGTGAGTGTGCCACTGACATTGCATATACAGCCCTGCCTGTCGCACCTGGCCCTTGCTAATTGCTGTCCTGTGCCAAGTCCAGCACATTCACTGCATACGTTTCACTTCCTCTGTGTGACTGCACTTTGTATTATACCACCAGCAGTCAGATCAAAAAAGTGTTCAGTACCTCACCTTTATCAAAATGAATGAGGCATGGATCTCGGAGGGCTACTGCCCGCCCGAAGAGACTAAGTCAGTCCTCACACACAGCATCTCTGCCTGCACGCCGTGTGGCTGGCTGCCTGCCCCAAGACTAAGTCAGTCCCCACACAGCATCTCTGCCTGCAGGCCACTAGACTGCTTTCTCCGCCACCACCAACAGGATCCAGGACTCCAGGTGGATTCCCGAATTGTTATGACTGCTGCTGCTAGCAGCGGCTGCTACCAAACATAATAATAATTTTTCTGGTGCGTGTACATGCCTGCCTAATTTTTTCTGGCTGCACTGCAACTGCAACAACAAAACAAAAGGCATGTACATGTGCCAATTCCCCTTCGTGATCGTTACCTTGCCGCGGTGAAGGGGCTTGCGTGTCACATTGAAGCAATGACCGGCTATATGAGTGTGTTGGGGGGCACACCTGACCCAAGATAATAAGGTCGTTGCTTCATTGTGGACAGTTGTTCTGTCACTCATTGAGCTACCTTAGCCCGACCATATGGGCTTGAAAACCGCCATCGCCTGCACTCTTGCCATCGTGCGCAGTAGTCCAGCACGCCCACCACTACATAAACAGCTGTTGCGGTGTGTTACACAGTGAGTTTGGTCTGTCAGTGTGAAGCAGTACACTAACTGCTGATCCATGTATACACACGCAAGATGTTTTCAAGCTCTTTAGACCTACAATTTAGCAATACAATGTGATTTCTGCCTTTTAGGGATTATAACCCTGCTGTGGGTGAAATCCATAATTTTCCCCGGGACTTTTGGCATGTATCCCACTCCGCCATGCCCCCCTCCAGGTGTTAGACCCCTCGAAACATCTTTTCCATCACTTTTGTGGCCAAAAACAGTGTTTATAGTTTTTCAAGTTCGCCTGCCCATTGAAGTCTATTGCGGTTCGAAAAGTTCACAGGTTCGCAAACTTTTTCGGAAGTTCGAGTTCGAGGTTCGCGACCGAAAATCAGAGGTTCGAGCCATCTCTACTCATAAAGGTGCCAAATGTACTGGGCAAATAAAAAAGGCACCTGGATCCATTATTTTGTCAGCTCGATATCAGTGACTCTGGAGTTCTCTCGAAAAACAGAATTAGAGGCTATTTAGGATGGAGGCCCTACTCTGAAAGGTTTCATTGCCATGGTGTATTCTTGGTTAAACGATCAAGTTCGGTTCCATCCCACCTTTCAGCATAAATACATGCTTTACTAGGACCAGGCCTTTCAAACTTCAACCTCTCCGGAATCCTGGTCCAAAATCCGGCAAAATGCTGCTAAACTTCAGTCTGTATATTAAAGTGACACTGAAGAGAAAAAAACCTTATAATTGCATTTGGAATAAGTATTTTTGGCCACTTTACGTGGTCTGTTCTTGTGGCATTGTTAGTGCATTGTTATGCATGTATGCACTTTTCTATGAATTGGCTGTAAATTGACTCTCTTAATAAAATTTTTAATAAAAAGGTAAAATAAAAAAGGCACCTGGAAAAAAGGGAATTGCCGCTAGTAGAATCTTGATAAAATTATATTGGTATATCGGTTTTTATAATGAAAGCCTATGGTGGCGCCCTTTTTTTTGCAAGGGCTCCTGCACACTTTTTTCTGTCTCGGACAGAGATACCCTGTGAACAGCAATACTTCACAAATCAATTATTCTTAATTATACAGGCAATAAAACCTTAAAAAGGGGATAGTTAGACCAGCAGAATATACAGTATATGACCAAAATTATATGAAGGCAACTCTTATTATAGGAATAACTTTAAATTGAGATCAGTATTATGTCCTTTTTGGAATTAAAGTAAACCTGAGATGGGCATACAAAAGGATTTTATACTTACCCAGGGCTTCCTCCAGCCCCATGAGCACTGATGCAGCCCTTGCCGTCCTCCCCGGGTGGGTCAGTTTGCCTGGTATTGGTCCTGGTATTTGGCTCAGTCATGCCAGTCGGCCTCTTCTGCGCATGTGCAAAGGTGCCTCGCATGCGCAGAAGAGCTGACTGGCGTGACTGAGCCAGACTATGGGGACCGATACTAGGAGAAGAGAGGCACTCGGGAGGATGGCAACGAGGGATGTACTCAGGAGGACGCTTATTTTGTCAAATCCAATCTGGCTTCTATCGTCATCACTCTACAGAAATTGCCCTTACCAAAGTAACCAATGACTCTTAGCAGCTAAATCCAAAGGCTATTACTCCATAGTCATCCTTCTTGATCTGTCCTCTGCGCTTGACCACACTCTTCTCCTCCAAACTTAGCCCTCTTCAGCTATAAAGGTCCTTATTCTTTCTTGTATTATTCTTTCTTGTCCTTATTCTTTCCATCCATGTATGGTCTTTTACTGTCTATTATTCAAACCATTTATAATCTCCACATCCTGTCTGTGAGGCTACCTCAGGGCTTTGTTCTTGGTCCTCTTCTTTTCTCCGTTTATATGTCTGATAAACATCATCAGTCGTCCATCTGAACCGGTCCTTACTTTGCTTTGCCCTGACCTGCCCTGGCCAGACCTGTCACAGAGCCCCTAGTGGTCGGAACACAACTTGCCTTCCAATCGGTTTCAGCACACCAATCATGCAAGCTGTGGTTGCGATCAGTGGGCAGAAACCGACAGAATTTGGGCAGCAGACCGACTAGAAGGGAGCCTGTGGGTTACGGTAATTACAACTTACACACTATTTCAGGGTATAACTGCCACCACTTCTGCTTTCCTGGGCCAAAAGTAGCGTCTCTTCAGAAGTCTGGATTCAGTTTGTGTGGCTGAATAGCAGGGTAGCTGAATAAGCAAAGGACGTTTGAACATCATTTATTAAGGCAATATAAATAATTAATATATACAGACAATCATTAAAATCAACAATTATTGAAACATCAATAGCTAGTATGAAATAAAAAAGGGAGAAAATACTTAGGGTTTGTGGAAATATGTCCGTTCTGGGAAAATCATAAAGTTCTTGGTTCAGTTCAGTTAGTAACAAAGTTCTTTTGTTCCAAAGCAAGTCCAAACAAGATGGCTACCACTTGTTATTCAAAGTGGCAGCAGCTCTCATGAAGGTGGAAGATGGAGGAATGAGGTCCGCCTGCCGGCCATGTGCTTTTGATGAACCTGGTTCGGGGGTGTAGCAATGCCCGCCCCCTCTGAATTACCCACCAATGACAGTTCATTCCCTCTGAGAGATTTTAGGTTTAAACTTATAAAATGCCGTAACTCATGAACGATACATGTCATATTTAGGTGGCTAACAGATTCATACTTGTCGGAAAATACAGATTAATATGACATCAGACGTGACTGGGGTAGCTTCTCAGGTTCTTAAGAAGATTCATAACGCAATAACTGGACGAGATATGGCCATGAATTTTATATCCGCACGTTGGGCAGACTTTAACGAATCAGACGATATGAATTTTATAGCTGTGCGATGTACGGTCTCCATATATTAGGTAAGAAACCATACATCACATGCATTCATATCTGTCCTTATCAGTGCCTCCCTGGCTGACTTCTCATGGCCCCCCTGGGGAGCCAGCTTCCTGGCTCTTTTCATGGAGCCATTTGGTTGTGGGGGGAATGAGCTGGTCCCTGCATGGAATCAGGCTACGTGCAACATTCCTGAGGGTGGAGGGGATGCTTTACTCAGAGGGGGACAGATCTCTGGTTTTAAAAAGAATATAAAAATGTCATTTTCTGATCGCTTGCACGACTACACAACCAATCCAGATTCTAGCACGTCAATGGCAATCGGTGCAATAAACCGATTGCGATTGCGTTCTTGCTCGTTTCTCACGGCTGTTCCTTGACACCCCCCCCCCTCCGGATGCTGTGTAGGGGGGTGTCACCAAGACATCCTCCGTAGCAGCCATTGGCGCTGTTGGGTCTAGTTCCCCCTGACACCGGGACAGCCCATCGGCGTTTGGTGTTGGCTGCCTGGCTGGCGGGTCTCGAGCTGCTGGTATGGCTGGAAAACCCATTGGAGCCTGTGGCTCGGTTTACCTGGACAGGTCGCTGTCCGCTACCCTCAGGTTTGACCTGACATGGACCGTTCGGGACAGGGCGTTTGCGCCACTGCATTTGGCTGTGGTGTCTGCCAAGACTGCTGACAACGGGCAGTAGGTTGGGTAGGTCAACAGCCAGCCCCCGCAGGGTTTCCCTACTAAGTGGCTGTGGACCTAAGGGTACCCCGCGGGAATCCCTGGACCTTCCCAGCTCCTGACAGACGGCACATGCTTTGCAGTATTTGGCTACATCTCTGTTCATCCTGGGCCAATAAAACTGTTTCCAAATACAGGCAAGTGACACCTGAGTGCCCTGTCAGAGGATTAGCATGTGCAGATTCCAGCACATGTCCCCTGAACGCACTCGGGACCACACGCCATTTGGTATTCGCATGTGATCTACCTGTAGGGGGCTGTACAGACTCACTGTACAGTTTCACACCTTCCCAGTACACCTTGAAAGTGGCCTCATCTGCGAAGGACTCAGAGGCTTGCTGCCTGAGTGCCTCACGGCTTGGGTCACTTTGTAGTGCGGCTGTGAGTACAGCACTGTCAGTTTCAACCAGCTGGCCCATGACACATGAAGTCAGCGGCTGAAAGGTCTCTTCGCTGGTGTCAGTACTGAACGAGGAGTTCATTGCTGAGCCCACAATTCTGGCAGCACCCTGGGTGACTGCTAGTACAGGCACATCATTGTCATTACAATAATCAACATTCTTCACATCATTGACACATGCATTAATGACATTGACAGGTATAGACACATTTTCATTACAGACAGGTTGTACATTAAACTCAGGTACAGTTACATCATCACGACAGACAGTTCGTGCATCAAACTCAGGTACCTTTGAAGCAGGCACTATTGAACCTGGTACCCTTGATCTGGGCACATTCAACCCACCTCCCCCTGGTGCCCCCCCCCAAGTGTATAAAGTACCTGTTGGTGGGCGGAGAGTCCGTCTCCTTCCGTGAGTGACAAGGCGGTTGTGGCAGGTTCGTAATAGGACACAAGCTTGCCCAAATCAGTCCCCAGAAACACAGGGACTGGGAGATCCTTCACAACCCCAACAACCCTTTCTTGGACCCCTACCCCCCAGTCGAGCTTCACTCTCGCCTAGGCTATGTGTAAAAGGGTGCCCTCTACTCCAGTAAGGGCAAGGGATCGGCTGGAGCTGATGCTCTCCTCTGGCACAAGGTGTGAGTGAACTAACGTGATGTCAGCTCCGGTGTCTCGAAATCCGGTGACAATCTTGTCGTTCACTCTAACAGGCTGCTGCTGGTCGGTTCGGTCGCGGATTTCCTTTCCGCGGGCAAACAGAACAAAATCTGATGATCCAGGCTGTGGTTCGCTGGCTGGTTGCCTCTGCTGTGGGTGAGGTACAGGTGATACAGATGATCCAGGTGCTAGTGGTGTCTGCCTCCACTCCGGACAGTCGAATTTCATGTGTCCGGGCTGGCGGCAGTAGTGACCCCCTCAGGTGCTGCAGGCCTGGGTGCAGCAGCTGCGCTGGGTGGCCTCTGTGGCTGACGGCTCACAGGGGCAGGAGAGTCTGCCAGAGTATTGGGCTGACCTCCCCTCCAGCTGGATGGTGCAGTTCTGCGTGTGTCAGGCACCCTGGTAGTCGCAAACGTTTCAGCAAGGTCTGCAGCGACAGTTGCTGACGCAGGCTCGCGCTCCAGCACAAACTGTCGTACATCAGCAGGGCAAATGTTCAGAAATTGTTCTAGGACTATCAAGTCCTCCAGGACATCATAAGACCTTTGGTGAGGCCTAGAGTCCACTGGCAGAGTGTGGTGAGCAAGCTGCTGACTACATCTCGGTAAGAATCAGAAGACTTTTTCTGCCAGGACCTGAACTTTTTGCAATAGGCTTCTGGCGTCAGCTGGTATTTGGTAATGATAGCGTCTTTTATAGCAGCATAATCATTATCTTTTTCCGCAGGTAACTCTGCAAAAGCATCAAGCGCTTTGTAGCACAGCAAAGGTGTCAGATGTCTGGCCCACTGGTCTTGGGACAGACGATACTGACGGCATGCTTCTTCAAAAGAACGCAAAAACAAGTCAATGTCGGTGTCTTTTTCAATATTAGCACATTTAAATTTTGCACTTACGGGTGATGCTCCTTCAGCAGGGAGGCTGGGCGGGGAACTCCGGCTGGCCTGTTGAAATTTTGCCATGTTTAGCTCATGCTGTCGTTGGAGCTCCCGTTCCTCCCACGCCGCGGCAGCCACGGCAGCAGCCTTGCGTTCTGCAGATTGGAGCTCCCGTTCCTCTCGTGCTTCTGCAGCCTGGGTCTCTTTTTGCTTTTGCTCCGCCATGTACTGCAGGTACTTGTCCAGGTCAGTGTCCATCAGCTTTCGTAATGCCAGATGCATTATCGGGTCAGCACAAATGGACATTCCAGTACTGGCCGGCTCCGGGCAAGTACTTTCAGGAACTCTGAGATTGGGGACCACACTGACAGTCTTCTGCGTAACTGTTGCCGCATTGCCCGCAGGATGCTCAACCTCTGTATGCTCAGGATCTTCAGTCTCTGGTTCCCTTCGACTTGAGTCAGATGGGCCGGTATCCACTTCAGCGGACACACCCGGCTCCCGCAGTTGCTAGATATCCCAGTGAAACAAGTCCGTTACCAGGTCCTGTTTCTTGCGGCTGACTTCAATGCCTCTCGCTTGGCAAAGATTTTGCAGGTCCGCCAGGCACATGTTCTTGTTGTTCCCGGACATTTCCATGCCAAATAAAATAAAATTTTTGGGGAGAGGTACTGGCTACACAGTCTCTCTATATATATAAAAATATATTGCATTCCAGCTACACCAACGAATTAGTACGTTTCTTGATAGCGCTAGCGCTATCTTAGATACTTTCAGCCCAACACAGATCCCACCGCTGCCACCACTGTCACAGAGGCCCTAGTGGTCGGAACGCAACTTGCCTTCCAATCGGTTTCAGCACACCAATCATGCAAGCTGTGGTCGTGATCAGTGGGCAGAAACCGACGGAATTTGGGCAGCAGCCCGACTAGAAGGGAGCCTGTGGGTTACGGTAATTACAACTTACACACTATTTCAGGGTATAACTGCCACCACTTCTTCTTTCCTGGGCCAGAAGCACCCACTGACTAGCTATTTCTAGACCTGAAATTAAAACGGTTAAACACTCTATTCTGTCTAGCTAACAACAAAAGTAGCGTCTCTTCAGAAGTCTGGATTCAGTTTGTGTGGCTGAATAGCAGGGTAGCTGAATAAACAAAGGACGTTTGAACGTCGTTTATTAAGGCAATATATATATAATTAATATATACAGACAATCATTAAAATCAACAATTATTGAAACATTAATAGCCAGTATGAAATAAAAAGAGAGAAAATACTTAGGGTTTGTGGAAATATGTCCGTTCTGGGAAAATCATAAAGTTCTGACCTTATTGTTATATACTGTACTGTGCGCATTGTAGAAAAACTACTGAATGAAAAAAAAAAATCTAAGTCTGTAATCTATTTAGAGATCACTAGAGGTCACCCTATTCACACTGGATAATGTACATTTTCTGGCATTCAGACTTTTTACACTACTTTAAGGTTCATTCACTAGGTCAGGGCTGTCCAACTCCAGTCCTTTATGGCCATATCCATGCCAGTGTTTAGGATGGAATAAGTTCTACTTGATGACCCACACTTTTCCAGATTCTCTTCCAACAATGAATTAAAATGTGTGAGGATCTCGGCCCCGAGAGGATTAGAGTTGAACAGCCCTGCACTATGTTAAAATAAGCTGTGTTTTCAAGAAACTGGCAATAGTGCTCTAGTGTATTTCTTCTGGGCTATAACTACACTGACAGCAATGGCAGCAGTGTTCTCCTGCTAAATAGAAGCTGTAACTGAAGGGATGGTCTTGATATATGCATACCTCCCAACTTTTTGAGGTAAGAAAGAAGGACACTTAAGCCATCCCCCTGCCGCACCTTTAATCACACCCTCGACACACCCCTAATCACCCTTCTGCCACACCTTTAACCACTTGGGGACCACAGTCTTTCTACCCCTTAAAGATAGGGTTGCCAGGTGTCCGGTTTTAGACCGGACAGTCCGGTTTTTGGCCGCTGTGTCCTGTCCAAAAAGGCATGTTAAACCGGACAATTAAGATGTCCGGTTTTATGCCTTTTGCCCATGCCCGTTTCTAGCCCCAGCAGCCAGGGAGGGAGCGCTGTATACAACATACCTCCCTGGCTCCAAGCGCTGCTCTCTCGCCGCCGGTCTTCTCCTCTCTGCATACACGCTTATACACACGCTGCTTCCTGTTTAGCCGGAAGCAGCATATGTATACGCGTGTAGGCAGATGGGAGAAGACCGGCGACGAGAGAGCAGCGCTTGGAGCCAGGGAGGTATGTTGTATACAGCGCTCCCTCCCTGACTGCTGCTGCTCACTATACATCTGAGGGGGGAGCACGGAGGGCGGCCCGGGAGAGGGAGGGAGAGGTCGGGTTGCCCTCCCCGCGGCTCCGGCTCCCCCCTCCATTATGGGGGACAGCTACCTATCTAACCTATCCTGGGGGGCACCTACCTAATCTAACCTACGCTGGGGGGCAGCTACCTATCTAACCTATCCTGGGGGGCACCTACCTAATCTAACCTACGCTGGGGGGCAGCTACCTATCTAACCTATCCTGGGGGGCACCTACCTAATCTAACCTACGCTGGGGGGCAGCTACCTATCTAACCTATCCTGGGGGGCATCTACCTAATCTAACCTACGCTGGGGGGCACCTACCTAATCTAACCTACACTGGGGGGCAGCTACCTATCTAACTTACACTTGGGGGCAGCTACCTATCTAACCTATACTGGGGGGCACCTACCTAATCTAACCTATGCGGGGGGGCAGCTACCTATCTAACCTATACTGGGGGGCACCTGTCTAATCTAGCCTATACTGGAAGGGGGGGCAGCTACCTAATCTAACCTATACTGGGGGGCACCTACCTATCTAACGTATACTGAGGGGCACCTACCTATCTAACCTATACTGGGGTGCAGCTACCTATCTAACCTATACTGGGGGGGGGCATCTATTTATCTAACCTATACTGGGGGCACTTATCTAACCTGTATTGGGGGCACCTACCTACCTAGCTAGCCTATAATACAGGTGACAACTATACTGGCTACCTATATTGGAGACACCTACCTAAATGACCTATACTGGGGGCACCTACCTATCTAACCTATGCTGGGGGCAACTATTGCATTATTTGCATAGTTTTCCAGTTTTGTAATAGTTTTCTGCTCTGTCTCTTATTATGTGCATTTACTGGTGAAAAGCGGTCTCTTATTATGTGCATTTACTGGTGAAAAGTGGTCTCTTATGTGCATGTACTGGTGAGGACAGTTAGTGACATGGCTATGTACTCTGTAATGTGCTGCAGAAGATGTCAGTGCGATATAAATACTGTAAAAAACATTTTTTAAAAAGCCCATTGCTTAGCCCCTACATAAAAGTGCGCTTCTGACTCCGCCCCTAACTCCACCCCCTGTCCGGTTTTCTCCATCAGCCGACCTGGCAACCCTACTTAAAGAGAACCCGAGGTGGGAATTACTACTACTATTGGGGCACAGAGGCTGGTTGTGCACACTAAGACCAGCCTCTGTTGCCCCATCGTGTGCCTCCATGTCCCCCCTGCTCGCCGCTATAGACCCCGCAGTGCTGGCGACACGCAGCGTGTCGCCAGCACAATGTTTACCTTAGCGCTGTCAGTCAGCGCCGCTCCCCCGCCTCCTCCGCATCGCCGCTACCCGCCCGCGTCACTTCTCTCCTATCAGCGGGAGGGAAGGGACACGGGTGGGTGCGCCGATGCGGGGGAGCGGTGCTGACAGACAGCGCTAAGGTAAACATTGTGCTGGCGACACACTGCGTGTCGCCAGCACTGCGGGGTCTATAGCGGCGAGCAGGGGGGACATGGAGGCACACGATGGGGCAACAGAGGCTGGTCTTAGTGTGCACAACCAGCCTCTGTGCCCCAATAGTATTAGTAATTCCCACCTCGGGTTCTCTTTAAAGTGAACCTTAACTCTGAAAAAAAAAGAGTTCTACTCACCTGGGGCTTTCCTCAGCCCCTTGCAGCTGATCAGTGCCCTTCCTTGCCGCTGCTATTGCAATAGCAGCATAGGGGGAGATATTGTGGCTGGGAACGCGAAAAATCACTCGTGTTCCCAGCCTGACGGCCGGTGACAGCGAAACCAGAAGTGGCCGCCGGCGGGGACAGGAAGATCAGAGGGACACACACGGCGAGGGCACCAATCAGCTGCAGGAAGCAGAGGAAAGCCCCAGGTGAGTAAAACTTTTTTTTTCAGACTTAAGGTTCACTTTAAGGACCAGGGCTGTTGTGAGTGATCTGCGCTGCGTGGGCTCTCCAGCCCGCAGCACAGATCGTGTTTGTAGCAGGGCGATCAGACTTCCCCCCTTTTTTCCCCACTAGGGGGATGAACTGCTGGGGGGGTCTGATCTCTGTGTGGGCGAGCGGGGAGGCTCCTCAAAGCCCCCCACCGCAGCGTGATTCCTCCCTCCCTCTCCTTCCCTCCCTACCTCTCCTTTGCTGGCTGGCACAGGACGACGATGCGTCCTGCGCCGCCTCTGATAGGCTTCAGCCTATCACACGGCGGCGATCCCTGGCCAATCAGAGGCCGGGTATCACCAATATCCTTTCGCAGCAGCCCCATATTGATGTAAACAGCTGGGATTTCTTCCCCGCGTGTTTACAATTAGCCTGCGAGCCGCAATTGGAGGCTATTTACGGAGACACCCTCCGTGAACTGACATGGAAGCGGCCATTTCCATGTAAAACCACAAACGACCAGCCGCCGCCTGTCGGCGTTAGCTGGTCGTTAAGTGGTTAAGGTGTTAGGGGGGTTGGGGGCACTGAGGCACCTAGCAATCAGTGTGTGACGGCTGGGATGGGAAGAATGGGGGGGTGCACTTGGATCTTGTCTTGTGTCTGCTCCCACCGCAGCCCACCCCCAGCTTGGCAGCCACCTATGAGTTATAAACCCAGAGGTAAGAACTTATGGCCCATACTCACGGGCAACTTCTAGGGCCTGTCGCCAGCACACGTTAGCGTGTGGGCGACAGGCCGGCGACAGCTCCTCGCCAGGTCCCTCCGCGTACACACGCGGAAGAGGGACCAGCGGCGCGACGGAAGCTGTCGCCGACGTTCCTCCTCCCCACGCCGGAAGCTCCGTATACCTCAATGGAGGTTGCTGTCGCTAGTCCGCGTACTCACGCGGGCTAGCGACAGTTGTGGCGGAGTTGCGGCGGCGACTGTCGCCAGGCGATTGACCGCGCCAATCGCCTGGCGACATCAGCGACGGGCGACAGTTCGGGGTGCGCGCCCGTGCGACGGCGCATACTCACGGGTGACAATTGTAGCCCGTGAGTATGGGCCATTGTGCACAATTTTTACAATTGTTTAATTTGGCCAGTTTCCCAAATACCCCCCCAAAATCTCTACATACAGAATTGTCCTTCTATTGTTGCTAACTGATTTCTGTTGCATCTCAAAATTGTGAATGTGTGAAAAATGTGTTTGTGTTAATCATTTATGAATTTATCCTATTTATAACAATGTTCACAACTTATGAAACTACAGATCTGTAAACAGAAACAACTCAATTCTGTATAAAAAATAAATATAATTTATATATTTAAGAAATAAAAGTTGCAAGGGATCTCAATGTTGGAATGACCACAGTACTCTACACTCCATTTAAAATAATAGCTTACTGGAGCATAGATGCCCAGGTTTACGATCCATTAAACATTATAAAGTACCAGTACATGCTGATGTTTGTGTTCCCTGTACAAAGGTGACCTCTGCTGTTTTATTTTCTAGTGTTGAAGTTTTCAACTTTTTATGCATTTTTATGGAACTGGCAGGATGGCAGCGGTCCAACAGCAATCCTAAACTCAGTGTCTCCAGCTCACACACAATGATCAGAGGCCAAAGCTAAAATGCTTTCACATTTTCATAAGGCTCCTTTTACACTTGTTTTGCAAGTGTGCATTGCATTACCGTTAACGCAACAACAATTTTACATATGCTGGCATTTGGTGGTATGGCACGGTACCTGGAACGATGGAATACGATGGGAAAATCCAGCAATCCCAGTGATGTACCTCTAGTCCAGCAGGGAGTACATCAAGCAGCAAGTGGCGGTGAGGGGTGGTGGGGGCGTGCCGGGGGCGGCGCTATGCATATCACCCTGTTGGTGTAATCTGCCACATGGTCATATGAATTAAGTTTTTTGCATTGCAGTGGGATGTGATGGATGGGGCGGAGCATTGCACCACGAATGCTATGGCCAGGTGTAAGGTCCCATTCACACTTACAAAACGCCGGCGATTTTTGCCGGCGTTTTGCAGGAGTGATTTTTCCTCGATTTCACGTGGAAAAATCACTGAACACTGCGGCGATTTTGCCGCAATTGCGTTTAGCGCTTCTATAGCACTGAAACGCGATCGCCGGGAAATCGCCTGAAAATGGGGCAGGCGACGCGTTTGCGTTTCACGTTTTTGCCCGTTTTGGGGCGATTTGCAGCGATTTTAGCGCAAATCGCCCAAGTAAGCACGGGCCCATAGGGTTTCATTACGCCACCGCTTTTAAAAAGCGCCAGCGTTTGAGCGTTTTGCAAAATCGCGGCAAAACGCTCTAGTGTGAATGGGGCTTAAAGCCACCCTAAAACTTTCAATAAGTCTCAGTTTTCGACTTGATGTAGTCTCAGTCTTATAAACAGAACAGCTCATCCATATTATCCCAGGCTTCAAGGCAACATTTATGTCCTTCTAGAAGAGATGTCCCTCGGGAAGAGGCTTCAAGGCAACAACTATGTCCTTCTAGAAGAGATGTCCCTCGGGAAGTCCAATGTCCACAGTTATTTTAGTATAAAGTCTGTGTTTAGTAATACTGATAACTTTGTAATCCAGGGAATTTAGGCCATCTCTTTTCATGCGTTCTTTTGCTTTTCTAATCAGAGGTATACTAGTAAAAAAAAAAAAGGAAAAAAGAGGGAAATCTGTTTAACTATATAGTATATACCGATAAGCAGAAGAGTGCTGTAAAATATTTATATAAAAATTAAATCCTTCCTAACCATACTAGCAGTTCTTCTTACTTGTCCTTATAAAATGCTATTAGCAAAAGAGATTAGGGAAATGTGCATTTTTCTAATGGAGCATAATGCTTGAAACATTGTGTAGCTATAAAGGTATATTTTAAAGGACTACTATTGAAAAAAATTATAAAATATAAAATACATGTGTACGCATACTTATAAGTTACTTTCTCCCAGAGAAAAATGCACTATTTTAATTAAAAGAAAATACTTTTTCCTATGTTACTGGCAGATCTGACACATTTTAGACTAGCCAATCTCCTCATGGGAGATTCTTAGTGTTTCCTGTATTTTAATTCTTTATTGTATCTATTTATTATGCCACTGCTGGTGGCCAAATTATGCTATTTTTAACTGGTTAAGGATGATGCTAGCTGAAATCTATTATAGCAGCTATAGCAGCATAGAGGGAGCTATTGTGGCAGGGAACGCAAAGAATCACTTGCGTTCCCAGCCTGTCGGCTCCTGACAGTGAAACCCGAAGTGGCTGCCGGCAGGGACAGGAGGATCGGAGGGACACGGCGAGGGCACCGGACAGCTGCAGGGGCTATTGGAAGCCCCATGTGAGTAAAACTCATTTTTTTGGGTTGACTTAAGGTTCACTTTAAGTGATTAAAGTAATTTGGTCTTTGTCTTTTGACGGCGCCCAAATTACCGTCTGAGCACCGCTTAAGCCATAATTTCTATAACGGCCTATGATGGCGCCAGCTGCACCAAAATCTCGGTGTGGTTTTTCTTTGCTTTGCAGGCACCCTACTGACTGTACACTTTTCTGGCAGTTAGACTGAGCAACTGCTATACAGTAAGTGTTTTGGAAAATAAAGAAAAGCCTAAGAATCCCCCGTGGCAAGACTAGTATAAAACCTGTTAGATTTTTACTAACTACTGTGACATTGACAAGGGAAATTTTTATTTTTATATTTTCATAGCTGATGGCCCGGCGTTGCGTTGATATGTATTTGGCTGGTGTTGGCTCCGCCCACTTTTTCTAACCCTAACACACAATTTACTCAATTACCTAGTTTGTGAGCTTTGCGGTCTTTGGAATCAATAATTTACTTTGAAATTAAACAAATCTGATTGGCTGTTTGTGGCTCCACCCCCTTTTCTGAATTTGAACATTAGTCACCCAATGACCAACTGTACCAGGTTTGAGGCCTGTGCCATTAACAGTGCAAGAATGGCAGCAATGTAAATATTCCCCTTGAAAATCAATAGGGTAATTTTGATTGACTTTTTGTAGGCTTCACCCTCTTTTATGAATATTAATTCCAGTCACCCAGTGACCAACTGTGCAAAGTTTGAGAACCCTACCATTAACAGTGTAAGAATGGCTGCAGTTTACATTTTCCCAGTGACATTTGTATTTTTCCCCACCCACTGATGTCCCGGTGTTGTCCGGGTATGTATTTGACTGGTGTTTGCTGTGGCCGCTTTTTCTAACTCTAACACACAATTACTCAATGACAAAGTTTGAGAGCTTTGCGGCCTTTGGCATCAATAATTTTCATTGAAATTAAAAAAATCTGATTGGCTGTTTGTGGCTCCACCCCCTTTTCTGAATTTGAACCCCAGTCAACCAATGACCAACTGTACCAGGTTTGAGGCTTGTGCCATTAACAGTGTAAGAATAGCAGCAATTACATATTCCCCTTAGAAATCATTTGGTGAATTTTGATTGGCTTTTGTAGGCTCCACCCCTTTTCTGAATATTAATCCCAGTTACCCAGTGACAAACTGTGCAACGTTTAAGAACCCTACCATTAACAGTGTAAGAATGGCTGCAGTTTACATCTTCCCAGTGAAATTTGTATTTGTCTCCGCCCACTTTTTGATTATGGGGATAATAAGTACCCTGTATGTTATTCCACATAATGTACTATGTGTGTGACAAATTTCATTCAAATCCGTTCAGCCATTTTTGCGTGATTGAGTAACAAACATCCAAACCTCCAAACATCGGAACTTTCTCATTTATAATATTAGTAGGATTATTATAGTGTATTTTACCCTGGGAGAAAGCTACTTCTTTTAAGTATGTGTTCACATGTATTTTACATTTTACACATTTTTGATCCTTTAAGTTTGTATGTATTTTAAATGTTACCATTTTTCATGACAGTGGTCCTTTAAAGAGAGTCTGAAGCGAGAATAAATCTCGCTTCAGACCTCATAGTTAGCAGGGGCATGTGTGCCCCTGCTAAACCGCCGCTATCGCGCTGCTAAACGGGGGTCCCTTCACCCCCAAATCCCCTCGGTGCAGCGGGGGAGCGCTTCCTGGTTGGGGCAGGGCTATCCGCCGCAGCCCTGCCCCACGCGTGTCTGTCAGCGCGTATCTCTGCCTCTCCCCCGCCCCTCTCAGTTTTCCTTCACTGAGAGGGGTGGGGGAGAGGCGGCGATGCGCCGCTGATAGACGCGACTGGAGGCAGGGCTGCAGCCGTTAGCCCTGCCTCCTGGAACGACCAAATCTGCGACCAAGTCTTGCGGGGGATGAGTTGGGGGTGAAGGGACCCCCGTTTAGCGGCTCAATAGCGGCGGTTTAGCAGGGGCACACATGCCCCTGCTAACTATGAGCTCTGAAGCGAGATTTATTCTCGCTTCAGAGTCTCTTTAAGCATTGTGACAGATGTAGGTTGTTTCATGCATATCTGTAAATTTCTATAAATGTGATATGTGCTTGTACGTGATTTAATACCATTTTAATAAAAAAAAATATTTATTTAAAAAAATGGTGACTGGTGAGAGCAATTGATCAATTAAAGCATGGCCCAGGACTAAATTATACAAGGCTATTTTAAAGGAGATACTTAAAGAGAAACTCCGACCAAGAATTGAACTTCATCACAATCAGTAGCGGATATCCCCTTTTACATGAGAAATCTATTCCTTTTCACAAACAGACCATTAGGGGGCGCTGTATGACTGATATTGTGGTGAAACTCCTCCCACAAGAAACTCTGAGGACCGTGGTACTCCTGGCAGTTTCCTGTCTGTATTGTGGGAAATAGCTGTTTACAGCTGTTTCCAACTGCCAAAAAAGCATGCAGCAGCTACAACACCCACCTGCCAACAGTAAAAATGTCACCATGTTATAAATGTCAGAATGTAAATCAGAATAAACATACATATATCCAGGCACATCGCCTCTAGTTAGGACATTAAATAAATTATTAGGGAAAGGGAGGTGCTGAAGGGGGTGCGTAGAAGTACCCAGGTAAACATAGGTGTCCTAACTCTGGCCCTGTAACATGCATAGTGCAGACATGCAAACACATTCATTGCATCAAACCTATCAATGGATTAGGAGCACACATCCTAACTTCCTCTCCTGGGAAAGACAGTGCATCTTACCAATCGCACAAGGGAGCTAACGTTATGTGTCCATGTGCACCATGCGCATACACCAGCATAAGCTGTGTGCATGCTGACAAACATACAGGGGAAGGAGGGAGTGCACCGAATTGGACCCTAGCCACAGGGGTCAAAGATAAGAATAAACATACATATATCCAGGCACATCGTGCGTAGAAGTACCCAGGTAAACATAGGTGTCCTAACTCTGGCCCTGTAACATGCATAGTGCAGACATGCAAACACATGTTTACCTGGGTACTTCTACGCAGTATAGGTGACTAAGCATAAGAATGCATTCTTCTGTGAACTAAAACCCTGGCTTTTAATTTAGCTGTAGGAATAACAGTTGTGCCTGGATGAGTAAATCTGTGAATGCATTTGTTTGAACATTTGCATGTGAGAGTGCGAAGGGTTAATTGATTTTTGCTGTTTCTAGCCACACCCCCTTCAGCACCTCCCTTTCCCTAATAATTATTTAATGTCCTAACTAGAGGCGATGTGCCTGGATATATGTATGTTTATTCTTATCATTGACCCCTGTGGCTAGGGTCCAATTCGGTGCACTCCCTCCTTCCCCTGTATGTTTGTCAGCATGCACACAGCTTATGCTGGTGTATGTGCATGGTGCACATGGACACATAACGTTAGCTCCCTTGTGCGATTGGTAAGATGCACTGTCTTTCCCAGGAGAGGAAATTAGGATGTGTGCTCCTAATCCATTGATAGGTTTGATGCAATGAATGTGTTTGCATGTCTGCACTATGCATGTTACAGGGCCAGAGTTAGGACACCTATGTTTACCTGGGTACTTCTACGCAGTATAGGTGACTAAGCATAAAAATGCATTCTTCTGTGAACTAAAACCCTGGCTTTTAATTTAGCTGTAGGGATAACAGTTGTGCCTGGATGAGTAAATCTGTGAATGCATTTGTTTGAACATTTGCATGTGAGAGTGCGAAGGGTTAATTGATTGTAGAATGTAAATCAGGGATTAAAAAGATTTTACAATGGGCAAACACTGACTAAAACATTTATACATAGGTATTGTAAAAATGAAGCACTTTTTTATTACATTATTTTCACTGGAGTTCCTCTTTAAGTCACAGGAATGGGTCAGTATTGCAAATAAACCTCTGTTTGGGCAGCCTTATGACAACAAAAGTGTTGATTGGCTAAGAAGAAGCTATAGCAGTAATGAAGGACACAAAACTTTATTTGATACTCTTTTGGGGTTTTCACTCCCACCATTGACTTCAACAACTTTGAGGTTTTGAATTTTGGGCTGGGTGCTGAACAGTTTTGCCTATGTCAATTCCCAACACAACTAACACTATTTTGACTGTAATACATATTGAAAACAGTTGTTATCTCTCAAGCAGTGGTGCATTTATTGGTGCTATTTACAACTATAAACAGGTGCAATAAAGAAGAAACAAAACAATACCATGTGTAACAATGTGTTCAGGGGCGTTGCTAGGATCCTAAGAGATCTGGGGCACTTTTGGTAACTCCAGCCGGAAAATAGGTGTGACCATGCACCAGAATGTGGGTGTGGTCATGGGGGGAGCAATATTTACATGAACTTAACATCGATCTTAGTAGGCCAGCCCCGCAAAATGTTGGATGAAGCCCCCTCTCCATTAACCTCCCTGGCGTTCAATTTATGCGGACATGCGTCCGCGTGAGGGGAATATTTGCTTTAAATTAGTTGTAGTGTAGATAGCGCTAGGCTAGCTACACATGTGCCCCTAGTTCCCCGGCACCGCTCTGATCCCCCCGATCGCTGCCGGCTATATTTACCTAGCCGTGATCCCGCGAGAACCGCAACTTCCCCGAACAGCTTCTGTCGTCGCTATGGCAACGATCGGACATGACGTCTGACGTCATGCGCAGTCCTGATCCTCCCCATAGCGACGCCTGGAGGCTATTGGAGAGGCTGCGCCATCGCGGGTTCCGGGGGGAGGTATGTATAAGGGCGACGATCATGGGGATCAGAGGGTCCCGGCTGCGATCGGGGGACACATATAGCTAGCCAAGTGCTAGCTACATGATATAAAGCAATTTTTGTTACAAAAAACCCCCACCCGGGGCCATGCGATCCCCTGCGGCGGTATGGACGAGATCAGCTTGTCCATACCACTCAGGTGGTTAATTAAAAAAAAATGGAGTGTATCACAAAAGTTGGCAGTGCCACTTAAACATAACTAGGCAGAGTTACTTGGCTTCTGTGCTGGCTGGTCTGGCTTTCTGCTGGGCGGGCCGGCCTGCCGCCAGGTTGTCTGGCAGCTTCCCCATAGCATTCCCTGACCTTCTAGTGGACCCCCTCCCATGCTCCCATGGGCCTCCAATTGAGGCACCACAACTCCCAGCATGCCCCATAGAAGATCCAAAGCTGGTTGCATGCCCCCATAAAGGCATCACAGTACCCAGCATGGCACCACAGCACCCAGTATGCCCACATAGAGGCACCACAGCACCCAGCATACCCCTGATTGATGCACCACAGTTCCCAGCATGCCCGCCATTGAGGCACCACAGCTGACTCTGCATGGGGGACATCCGGGGCAGCCCAGAATAGATCCGGGGCACGTGCCACTGATCTTTGGGGCTAGCAAAGCCCCTGGCTGAGCTTTGGCACTCCCTATATAGTACATACAAATACAATCCTCTCTATCAGGCCCGGATTTACATCATAGGAGCCTATAGGCACAGATGTCCTGGCACCCAACATTTTTCTGCCTCTGGAGACATGAAATGCGAATGTGGAATGCGATGTGGAAAGCCAGTGGAGCACATCGGCTAAGGTGGAGGCATGGATAAGTTAACCCTTCCTCTGCTGCGGGCAGCGTTGTCTAATTTAAATTTTGATTACAAGTAGCTCCATACTTGTAGCTACAGTGCACATCACTACCTATAATAACCTGTAAAGAAAAGCTCTGACCTGTTTTATGTTTGTAGGCCATGGCAATTCTTAAAAGGCTTCTGTTTTAACTAACTGAGGCTTTATTACCCCACGATTAATAGTGTACTCCTGATATATGGCTTTCTCTAACCCACCGATTAATAGTGTACTCCTGATATATGGCTTTCTCTAACCCTACGGTACATTTTGTGGGGGACTAACATGATGGGACTGGACCAGTTACTTTTGGATTTCTTAATTACCCCCTAGTTCATGCATTTTTTTTAACCTCATCTGTCACAGCTTGTATCCTTGTTTCCGGGACTTAGTAAGGCTTGAGTTTGATCTGGACTCCCGGATCAGTAAAAATGTCATGTATTACTGAAGCCTGGCAAGCCTGAAATATATCTATATTTTTTACGTTTTAAGTAGGAACTCTCTTACTTCCTTTTTTTGGTTTAGCCGTTTTCACTTCTGGAACTTGAAGGGAATCCTCAAGTCCCTGAGAGTCTACCAGGGAGGTTTCTGTTACTAATGACACTCTCGTGATTGTACCTTGTTCTATAACAGCAGTATGACATAGGCTGGGCTAATACAGAAAAAGTATGTAACTTTTGGACTACAATGCATGGGATTGTTACCATCACATAGTTACATTAGCAGTAAACATTAAAGAGAACCCAAGGTGAACTTCGGGGTCAAAGTTAAATACTTGCCTAAGCAGTGAGATCCTCCAGAAGCTTCCCACACTGTACTCTGGTCCTCCGCCTCTGCCTGGAATCCCCCAGTTGACCAGGGCCATGCTGCTCTTCTGGCACAGGTGCAGTACGGCCATGCTTGTGCTTGAAGAGAAGTGCAGCCCTGATCACATTACAGACAAGAGACAAACCCCTGCTGGTAATGTTGGTGGGTCCGTGAGCAGCAACGGTGGACTGGAGGATGCCACGGGAAGCCTCATTTGGATCAAGTGGCTTCCATCTTCTTAGGTAAGTATGTGAATTGTACCTGAGCTTCTGCTTGGGTACACTTTAACAAATAAAATACCATACATTAATATTACTGTTTAGTGTGTTAAAGAGGTGTATCTGGCTCTCGGTTTACTACTAGATTTCATGTATAAGCAGAACAAGCTTTGAATGTGGAACTTTTAAACCTTGCATCATTTTACGTACGTTTTTACGTTGCGCTCATTTCCTGTATCTCTTCCGTGAACAAATGCTTTTGCTTTTGCAATCTCTTGAGTAGGCCGTTCTATACTCATTCCCATAGCAATGACCCTATAGCAAGAATAATGCAAAATATCAGTAATTTATTATATAGTTACATAGTTATTTTGGCTGAAAAAAGACATACGTCCATCGAGTTCAACCAGTACAAAGTACAACTCCAGCCCGTCCCCCACATACCCCTGTTGATCCAGAGGAAGGCGAAAAAAACCCCACCAGGCATGGTCCAATTAGCCCCAAATGGGAAAAATTCCTTCCTGACTCCAGATGGCAATCAGATAAAATCCCTGGATCAACATCATTAGGCATAACCTAGTAATTGTAGCCATGGATGTCTTTCAACGCAAGGAAAGCATCTAAGCCCCCTTTAAATGCAGGTATAGAGTTTGCCATAACGACTTCCTGTGGCAATGCATTCCACATCTTAACCACTCTTACTGTAAAGAACCCTTTCCTAAATAAATGGCTAAAACGTTTTTCCTCCATGCGCAGCTCATGTCCTCTAGTCCTTTGAGAAGGCCTAGGGACAAAAAGCTCATCCGCCAAGCTATTATATTGCCCTCTAATGTATTTATACATGTTAATTAGATCTCCTCTAAGGCGTCTTTTCTCTAGACTAAATAAACCCAGTTTATCTAACCTTTCTTGGTAAGCGAGACCTTCCATCCCACGTATCAATTTTGTAGCTCGTCTCTGCACCTGCTCTAAAACTGCAATATCTTTTTTGTAATGTGGTGCCCAGCACTGAATTCCATATTCCAGATGTGGCCTTACTAGAGAGTTAAACAGGGGCAATATTATGCTAGCATCTCGAGTTTTTATTTCCCTTTTAATGCATCCCAAAATTTTGTTCGCTTTAGCTGCAGCGGCTTGGCATTGAGTACGATTATTTAACTTGTTGTCGATGAGTACTCCTAAGTCCTTCTCCAAGTTTGATGTTCCCAACTGTATCCCATTTATTTTGTATGGTGCTAGACCATTGGTACGCCCAAAATGCATGACTTTACATTTGTCAATTTTACATTATGCAAGTGAAGTCTGTACAAATAAATACATTTCATAAAACAGGAAAGGTGTATGATTTTTTTTCATTTGTTGGAAACAGTCTGAAGATTCCATCAGGTACAGAGTACCCAGCAAGCTCATGGTGAACCAGAACTCCTAGGAAGCACAACAGGAGAGGACCCGCAACATCCACACACAGATAAGCCAAAGGGAGGCAGGAACTTGTAAGCTCAGCAACCAGTAGAAAAGAAAATTCCGCTGCACCAATGGCTGGGTGAAAGAAGTTCTCCGTTTATTGTTGCATCAGTGGGTACAAAAAGTTAAAAAAGCTCACGCGTATCGGAGCTCATGGCCCCTTAATCATAGCTTACACATTGTTACAATGCTCCAGTTTAAATAGTCCAGTGCCGTCCCACCCCAAAGAGGGAGGGAGGTGTGGCCGAAGGCCTTAAAGTAACACACATATATATAACTCCACATTAAAAAGGCAGAAGCCAAAATATGAAATGGCATAAAATGTTACATACACAGTAACAAGCATAACAATACTATGTCAAATTATCCAGATACACTAAAAAAACAAACATGGCAAAAATAGTAACAGCAGAGTTCAAGCCCAAATGCTGGCAAAAATCCAGAATTATTATAACATTATAGACTAAAGTCATATGTTAAAATAACGTCCATTCTGGAATTTAACCCCTGAGGAATCCGTGTCCCCAATTTCCAAATCCAAAAAGCCTCTCTCTTTCGTAAAACCCTGTACAAATCTCCCCCTCTAGCAGAACGCATGACCCTCTCCACCCCTGGTTTGGAAAACAAAACCCCTCATATCTCCCTGATGTGCATTCAGAAAATGCTTGGACACACTAGAAACCTGAGAGATGTAAGACCTGTTCCTGAGGCATCTGGAGGCTCAGTTGTAATGTTCGGAGATGCGTTGACGTAGAGGTCGTGTGGTACAACCTACATACTGTAACTTGCAAATGGTGCAACCGACAAGATAGACCACATAATTTGTGTTGCAATTTATATATTGCTTCATCCGAAATTTCATCCCATTAGAGGTGGAGACTATCTCTCGGGTTGCACCATGCACGGTACAGTACCTGCAGGTATTGTACCCACATTTGAAAGAGCCTGTGTAGGTTAACCACGTGGGGACCCTTTTCTCTAAACTGGAGAAAAGGCTTGGGGAGAGCTGGGACCCCAGGGTAGGGGCCCGACACGCAGAAAAACTGCAACCTTGTCCCAGAATTTCATGGAGTTTTGGGTCCGAGTGCAGAATGGGTAAGTATTTCTTGACTATATTAACAATTTGGTTGTATTCTAAACTATATGGGGTTGTAAGAGTCAATCCCCTCTTTTTACATCCCGGTCTGCAATCAGAACCTGTGTGCAGCAGTTCCATGCGGTTCTTGTTGTACACTTGTTTTTTAGCTCTTTTGATTAAGCTGCGGTCATAGCCCCTATCCTGAAGTCGCCGCTCCACCAAAGCCAGCTCACTCTCCACATCCCTAGAATTGGAGCAGTTTCTGGCTGCTCTCAATAATTCACCATAGGGGATCGCCCTCAAGGTGTGTTTGGGATGGCAACTGGTTGCCAGGAGTAAGGAATTTCCTGCACAGGCCTTACGATAAGTTTTGGTAACTATTCTATTTGATGTCAGTGAGCCACACAGGGTCAAATCCAAATAGTTGACCTCTGAGGGGTCACAACAAATAGTAAATGACAAATTGAGGTCATTATCATTACAATAAGTAAGAAAATGTGTGACAAGATCCGGGAGCCCCCCCCCCATATCAGCAGCAGATCCTCTATATATCGACTATACCAAAAAATAAACTCACTAAAGGGGTTCTCCGCTCCAAAGATGCAGAGCTCCTCCCACCATCCCATATACAAGTTCGCTAGGGATGGGGAGAACTTGGCTCCCATAGAAGCTCCGCATCTCTGGAGATAGAAAACCTCATCAAACATAAAATAATTGTGGGTCAACAGATGATCTACCGCCAACATGAGGAAGCTCCCCAGATCCACAGAAAAGGAGCTGTATCTACGGATGTGGAAGTCCAAAGCCTGGAGAGCCCTATCATAGGGGAATCTATATATATAAAATCGGATGTATGTGTGTGTGTGTGTGTGTGTGTATGTGTGTGTGTGTGTGTGTATGTGCCGCGATCACGCGAAAACGGCTTGACCGATTTGAACGAAACTTGGTACACAGATCCCTTACTGCCTGGGATGATATGTTCTGGGGGTCTCGCGGCCCCCCTGCACACGTGGGCGGAGCTAAAAACAGCAAATCAGATTCCACCCATTCAAGTCAATGGAAAAAATGTAAAAGACTGCCATTCTCACAGTAATCAAGCCAGAGTCCCCACACTTGGCACAGTTGGTCACTTGGTGACCGAGGTTGCAAATCCAGGAAAAGGGGGTGGAGCATAAAACAGCCAATCAAATTTCAGCCGTTCATTTTAAATGGGTAAATGTAAACGGCAGCCATTCTTAGACTGTTAATCGCAGGGTTCTCAAACTTGCCACACTTGGTCACTGGGTGAATGCGATTAATATTCAAGAAAATGGGTGGAGCCTATAACAGCCAATCAAAATTCACCTATTGATTTTCAAGGGGAATATTTGAACTGCTGCTATTCTTACACTGTTAATGGCAGAGGCTTCAAATTTGCTACAGTCGGTCATTGGGTGACTGGGGTCCAAATTCACTAAAGGGGCGGGGCCACATACAGCCAATCAGATTTCCTTGGTGGATAAACTGCTTCCATTCACACATTTTTGATGCCAGGAACCTGACAGCTCACAAACTTGGTCATTGAGTGACTGTGTGTCAAAGTTTCAAAAAGTGGGCGGAGCCAAAAGAACTTTTACTGGGAAAATATAAACTGCAACCATTTTTAAACCGTTAATGGCAGGGTTCTCAAACTTTGCACAGTTGGTCATTGGTTGACAGATTAAGGATTTGGAAGGTGGGTGGAGCCTACAACAGCCAATAAAAATTCACCTTTTGATTTTCAAAGGGAATATTTCATCTGCTACCATTCTCTTATACTGGTAAAAGCAGATGCCTCAAACCTGGTACAGTTGGTCACTGGGTTACTAGGGTCCAAATTCAGGAAGGGGGCGGAGCCACAAACAGACAGATTTGTTTATTTTTCAATGGGAATATACAAAGTATTGATACCAAGGACCCCAAAGCTGATAAACTTGATAATTGAGTGACTGTATGTCAAGGTTAGAAAAAAAGTGGGCGGTGCCAACGACTTCATTTTTTACATTGCAGGGTTCCCAAACTTTACACAATTGGCCACTGGGTGACTTGGATGGATATTCAGAAATCTGGGTGGAGCCTACAACAGCCAATCAAAATGTACCTATTGATTTTCAAAGGGAATATTCACATTGCTACCATTCTTACACTGTTAGTGGCAGAGGCCTCAAACCTGATACAGTCAGTCATTGGATGACTGGGGTCCAAATTCACTAAAGGGGTGGAACCACAAACAGCCAATCAGATTTGTTAGATTGATTTCAGCCATTCTGTTATTGGCAGGGTTCTCAAACGTGACCCAGTTGGCCACTGGGTGACTGGGATATAATATTCAGAAAAGTGGGTGGAGCCTACAGCAGCCAATCAAAATTCACCTTTTGATTTTCAAGGGGAATATTTACATTGCTGCCATTCATGCTCTCTTAATGGCAGAGGCCTAACATCATAAACTTGGTCATTAAGTGACTGTATGTCAAGATTAGAAATAGTGGGTGGAGCCAAAAACAACTAACTTTTTACATGGGGAAATGTAAACTGCAGTTTTTCTTACACTGTTAATGACAGGGTTCTCAAACTTCACACAGTTGGTCACTGGGTGACTAGGATTAATATTCGGAAAAGTAGGTGGAGCCTACAACAGCCAATCAAAATTCACCTATTGATTTTCAAGGGGAATATTGAAACTGCAGCCATTCTCACACTGTTAATAGCAGAGGCCTCAAACCTGCTACAGTCAGTTGTTAAGTGTTCGGGGTTCAAATTTAGTAAATGGGCGGAGCCAAAAACAGCCAGATTTCTTTGCTGGATAAACTGCTTCCATTAGCACAATTTTGATGCCAGGAACCCAAAAGCTCACAAACTTGGTCATTGAGTAGTGACTGTGTGTCAAGGTTACAAAAAGTGGGTGGAGTTAAAAACAGATTTTTCTGGTAAATTGTAAACTGCAGCCCTTCTTCACAGTTAATTGTTACTGGGTGACTGGGATTAATATTCATAAAAGTGGGTGGAGCCTAAAAATGCCAATCAAAAATCACATGTCACTTTTCGAGGAGAATATAAAAATTGCTGCCATTCTTGCACTGTTAATGGCACAAGCCTCAAACCTGATACAGTTGGTCATTGGGTCACTGAGGTTCAAATTCAGAAAAGGGGACAGAGCCACAAACAGTGCATCAGATTTGTTTCATTTCATGGGAAAATACAAATTATTGATGCCAAGGACCCCCAAAACTCTCAAACTTGGGCATTGAGTAGTGACTTTGTGTCCAGGTTACAAAAAGTGGGCGGAGCCAAAACAAATTACACTGGGAAAGTGTAAACTGCAGCCCTTCTTACACTGTTTATTTCAGGGTTCCTAATCTTTGCCCAGATGGTCACTGAGTGACTGAGATTAATATTCAGGGAAGTGGGTGGAGCCTATAATAGCCAATCAAAATTCACCTGTTGATTTTCAAGTGGAATATTTAAATTGCTGCCATTTTCACACTGCTAATAGTAGATGCCTCAAACCTGCTACAGTTGGTCATTGGGTGACTGGGGTTCAAATGCTGGAGAGGGGTGGAGCCACAAACAGCCTATCTGATTTGTTTAATTTCTATGGAAATATACAAATTATTGATGCCAAGGACCCCAAAGCTCACAAACTTTGTCATTGAGTGTTTGAGTGTTAGGGTTAGAAAGTGGGCGGAGCCAACACCAGTCAAATACATACACAGGCAACGCCGGGTCATCAGTGGGTGGAGACAAATACAAATTTCACTGGGAAAATGTATACTGCAGCCATTCTGTTAATAGCAGGGTTTTTAAACTTTGCACAGTTGGTCACTGGGTGACTGGGATTAATATTCAGAAAAGTGGGTGGAGCCTACAAAAGTGAATCAAACTTCACCTGTTGCTTTTCAAGGGGAATATTTAATTGCTACCATTCTTGAACTGTTAATGGCACAGGCCTCAAACCTGGTACAGTTGGTTATTGGGTGACTGGGGTTCAAATTCAGAAAAGGGGGTGGAGCCACACACAGCCAATCAGATTTGTTTCATTTCAAAGCAGATTATTGATACCAAAGACCGCAAAGCTCACAAACTTGGTCAGTGAGTAATTGTGTGTTAGGGTTAGAAAAAGTAGGCGGAGCTAACACCAGCCAAATACATACCCGGGCAACGCCGGGCAATCAGCTAGTAGATGAATAAAGTGAATTCACATCCATTGTAACCCATGAGTAGTGATTTTCCCATCGTATAGGATCCAGGCTGTTCAACAGATGCGTTGTGTCACGTAAATAACCAGGGAGTCTCTGGACCAAAGACTGAAGGCAACTATCGACCCACTGGCCCTCCTAGGAGTGTGTAAGCCCCCCTACTAAAATGCATGGAAAACAAAAGTTTGCTTTCTTAAAACAGAAAGCATTTGCAATAATTCAGGTTGGAGTGAGCTCCAAGCTGTCTCCCAGGGCATCACTGCTGAATATATGCATCTCGGAGCTCACTCCAACCTCAATTATCGCAAATGTTCTCTGTTTTAAGAAAGCAAACTTGTTTTCCATGCATTTTAGTAGGGGGGCTTTTAGGTCTATTGTAGTCCCTTCCACATTCCAATGAGTTCTGGTTCACCATGAGCTTGCTGGGTGCTCTGTACCTCTGGGTGTTTCAAGCTCTACTCCATAAAGCCACATTAATCTATGCCATGCACTGATGAGGATCAACCAATCCAAAACAGTCTGTATGCATGTTGGATTATTGTGGCTCTGTAATATTGTAATATTGTAATTATTGTGGTTCTGTAATATTAAAATCCAGAGCAATTTTCACATTTCAGCGCTTTCATTTATTTGGCAATTTCTTTATCACTTATCACTTCTAAATGATCTATACGTTTTTATTTTATTCTCACAAATTAGGTTTTCTTAGGGTACTACTCTTTGCTAAGAATTATTTTATTTTGTATGCATTTTAAAGGGAATAAGGTGAAAAAAAAAATGAAAAAAAAATTATTATTTCTTAGTTTTCAGCCACTACAGTTTTAAAAGAAAGCATGTTACTATAGATAAATCCCACATATATTATTTGCCCATTTGTCTCGGTTATTACAAATTATTTAAATTGGTTATTTAAAGGGTTATTTAAATTGTGTGCCTATTACAATGTCCCTATAGTAACAATTTATGTATAGTCCTTTAAAGTGGACCTGAATTGAGAACATCCTCTCTGCTCTAAAAGATAGACAACAGCATAATAACCTTTACAGAAAAACATTTGTTTGTTACAGCTTGCATAACTCCTGCAATAAATCTGCAGTGTGTCTACCTCCTGGTTTCATGGAAGCACAGAAATGGTTAACATCCTGTGTTTACATATTAGCTATGTCTAGCAAGACTGCTGCATTTCTGTGCAGACACAGCTAAGAGATCAAATTACATTATTTTATTATTTTGTATGTTATATTCTTTTTTGCCCACGAGACGTCCCCACCACACAGTCTCCTGTCTGCTTAGAACACTGAATCACAGCATTTTAAGCCAGCAGGAAGTGACAGTTTTTTTTTTGTTTACAATGAATGAACACTTACCACAGGGGTAACAATTTACACTAACATTCCCAGGCCTTATCAAGGCCATTTTAAAAGACCAAACGATGGTAACTCAAATCAGATTAATGGAACAGTATTTATTCCAAACCAGTTTCTTATTCTTATTTACATTATTATTATATCTTGGAATTTAATTGGCAGATTGCTGTATGAGTGTACCTCATTTTGCTTGACCTTTGAGCAGTGGCGTAGCTTTGGAGCTATGGGCCCCGGTGTGAGTTTTACATGGGGCCCCTCCCAGCACTCTATATATAACACTTGATACGCCGCAACAAAACCTGCCTTGGTCATACATAGTATTAGAGGTGCAAGAATCGGATGGGGAACAGTTTGTTAATGATTACTACGATTCAAAGCATCTATAGAGGTGATTATTACCACCACAGGACCAATAAACCGCTAATGCTTTGGTTGAGGAAGGGCCCCATGGGGCCCCTCTGGCCCAAGGGCCCCGATGCGGTCGCTACCTCTGCAACCCCTATTGCTACGCCCCTGCCTTTGAGTATCATTATCTGACAAATCAATTTTCTGTGCTCATTTTCTCCTGTGAATCTTGATAACCTACCAAGCCTACAGAAAACTGTAGCAACAATTAAAGTTTTTTTTCTCTTTTATCTGAAATGTTTCAGAGCAAGGCCTTTGGCAAGGGAATTGGGCCTCAGCTGGGTGCAGCCATAGACTCATTGTTTGAAAAATGACAAGTATCTGCTATAATGTATATTAAAAAGTCTGATATCGCATAAACTGTATGGGTGCTGGTGTTTACTAGTTGTATTGCTGAACAAGGTAAAAAAAAAATAGGTTGACAAATATCGCACTCGGTATTTTAGACTTTTATTTTCCAAATTCAGTAAGATTAGTTATTAGGAAGACATTTTCATCAGGATGGGAGGTTGGAGTCAGGCATGTGGAGAGATTTTATATTGGGGAAAGTTTGGGCTAGGCATTAGGAAGAATCAGAATCATTTATTTCGCCAAGTACAAAGAGGGGTTATGGTTTTGGCTTATACAGGTTCTGGAAAGTAGCGATGACAATGTCTGGAGAGCCGTGGCTGCCATACTACGGCGCCACCAGTTGTACTTTGCATCATCTATTATACCTAAGCAGGCATTGAAGGAGAGTGGGGGACAGAGGAAGGTGAAAGTTCAGTAGTGATGGCCCAGTTCTTCATGAATGAAACCTGAGGTGATGACTGACCCTGTTGAGAATCCTAATTGCTGACATCTGGCATTACTGGCCAAGGTGTCTCAGTTGAAAAGGTGCAGTACGGTTACTGTGGTGGGTCCCGACTCCTGGGCAGCATTTGATAATACTGGGGATGAGGTTAGGGTTAGTTATTGGAAAGGCATTTACTGTACATTAGGATGTGTGGTTTGAGTTAAGTGCATTTGGCTTATATTTTAGACCAAAATTCGAGAGGTGGCCCTAATTGGGCTTTTTTTTTCCTTTCCAAACTGTAACTTATCTTAAAGAGAGTCTGAAGTAATTAAAAAAAAAAGATACCGTACTTCCCGAAGGAAAGGGAAGGCTCTGGGTCCTAATGAGTCTTTCCGTTTCTCTCACAGTCCCCGCGCTGGATTCCCCGTTAGCAGTCTCCAACCGATGGGTCGGACACTGCTCTCTGCTGCTGCCCGAGGCTTTGCAAGGCTTTGAAATCCTGAGTGCTCTCCAGGGACGAATCTAGACCAAGTTGCGCCTGGGGCAAGGTCAGGTTTTGGCGCCTAAAGGTCAGGTTTTGCGCCTAAACTGCCATTCCCCATCCAGTTTTGGCGCCTAAAGATCAGGTTTTGGCAGGGCCGGTTTAAGCAACAATGGGGCCCAAGGGCAAAATAAACCTGGGGGCCCCCCCCAACATATACCCCGGGAACAAAAATCGGCATTAGGGGACCTTTTTTTCCAGCTGGTATAACAGGGTGTGAAGTCCCAATCGGTCGGAGCTCCACATTCTGGCTATCCCAGCCAGCATGGGGGACAAGGGGTTAAAAAGTTTCAGGAGGGGGGACCCCACATAATTTTTTTTTTTTAAATTCCCACACTCTAAACATAAAAAAAAAAATTGGGAAAATAGGAAAAAATGCCAGGGATCTTCATACAGCCATATTGCGGCTCTATAGCGATCCCTGGCCAAAGCGATGCGGCTGCGTATAGACCCCCTGGAAACCCCGTCAGGAAATTTATTGCGCTTTTGTTTGATGCATGTAAAATTACACTACCGTTAGGTTTGCTACTAAAAGTGACATTTACCGCATTTAAAAAGTATACTTTTTTCCTTCAACTTTAAAATCGATTTTCTCAAAAACTATAAGGTCTTTTTGAAAAATTGTTTTTTCCTCTTATTCCTAATGATCTCCTTAACATATCCTGCAAATTTAGGGTTTCTAGCATTTAAGGTGGATTTGCTAATAACCATTCAAATCGGCAGGTTTTTAAATGTGTATTTATTTATTTTTTCCTTTGAAACTTTAAAATCGATTTTCTCAAAAACTATAAGGCCGATTTGAATTTTTTTTTTCCTCTTGTAGCCACTGGGGGCCCCTACAAGCTCTGGGGCCCTGGGGCAGCTGCCTCCTTTGCCTTAATGGTAGCGCCGGCCCTGTTTGGCGTCTAAACTGCCATTCCCCATCCAGTTTTGGCGCCTAAAGATCAGGTTTTGGCGCCTAAACTGCCATTCCCCATCCAAATGTTGCCGCCTTTTTAAGAATTCAACAAACTGCGCCTGGGGCAAGAGACCCGCCTGCCCCCCCCTAGATCCGCCCCTGGTGCTCTCGAAGATGGGCCGCTTCATACTGTAAATGCGCAAGCAAGCTGTCTCACGTATTCACACCGCAGAGCCGCTGTCTTTGGGAGAAGACTCCAAAAGACTTCCAAAGCCTCCCACGGCAGGAACGGAGGAGCTTGCGCTGGAACACAGGGACCAAGAGAGGAACGGGAAGGCTCATTAAGACCCAGAACCTTCTTTTTCCTTAGATAAGTATCTGTTGTTTTTTTTTTTTTTTTTAAATAACTTTAGCTTCTCTTTAAGAAGGCTCCAGTCAAGCTTATGATCATTGGTTAGGCATGTCCGGTTTGTCCTGAGTTTATAAAAAATAATGAAGGTCATTTGCAAACCTTTGATACAGTTCATCATCTTCTCCTCCCCAACCCCAGAACACATTGGAGAAACCATTCACTTTCTGGAACTGCTCTTTACTGAAGGCCACAACTCCTCCAAAAACTGTTTTATAACGTAATCTGTGGGGAAAAAAAGACAGTGTTAATAAATAAATAATATCAGTATTATAGGATGTATATGGTAAGGTCCATTTCCACCCAAAAGTTTTTTTTCTTGTACTGGATAAAGTGTGGACTACTAAGTCCCCTTGGAGATTCATCAAGACAAGGAGAGGAAACGGTGTTTGGTGGCTTTAAGATAAGGACATAAATTTGATGGTCAGGGATGGGAAATCTTGGTAATACTGAGCACATATTTCCTAGATTTTGCACTTGTTCTCCTTGTTCTCCACTTCACCAAGCAAATATGGAACACAGTTGCCAGGAATGAGAGAGGTAGGAAGGGGCATTATCAACTTCCAACATTCTCTGCAGCTATTTACTAGACCAAAAAAAGCAATAACATATTAGAGCAATAAACCAAGAAGTATGTTATCGATTTATATGTTTCTATTTGGTTGTCATAAAATGACCATATTCCCTCTGCTTCCTGTTTTAGCCCATAGGCTGAAATAGTACACAGACCAGCCAATCATAGGTTACAAATTGATCACCTTAAATGGATCATATTTGTCCAAGATTTCTGGTTTAGGAGAAATTATGTAGAAGTTAAGGCTGGTACCCACTTGCAATGGTCCGTTCGGCCCCTGAGTGAGCAGAGCAGACCAGTTCAGTGTCCACTCTGCTATGCTTTCTCATTGTGTTCGCATTTGGGTGGGATGCGTTTCCACCAGCAGGTCTGGACTTCGCATTACATTTGCTTCAACGCAGCAAACAGATCCGTTTTTAATTCAAAATGAAAGCAGACCTATAGGTCTGTACTGGATCCATTTGTTCAATTTTGCTTTGAAAAATGATACCAGTGGTGGGAGCCGGCTCTTAGGAAAGATGTGTAAATTCATAAAAACATTTATGCCCTCAACGTTTGAATTAATCTTTAGGATGATATCTTGTTAATGTTTATCTAGAACAGATTACAAAGATTGTCATTACAGTACCTTGAAATGTTCTTTCTGAGTGGAAGAAGGGAAGGACATGTGAATGATTAGTTTTTTCCTGATAGGAAGAAGGTGCAGGTTGAAAAAGAATACAGATAAAACGTTATCTGGTCAGTTGATGAGCGTGAGTGGAGAACTGTGGGAGACACGAGTCTATAGTCCACCAGCTATGCTGTGTTCTGCAGGCAAGCTGGGCTAACAATGGGATAGTTCATCAAGTACTGCCCTTCTGATTACTTGCAAGCATGTGTAGCCGAGATATCGCATGACAAAGGACACAATGCAGCTCTGCAAGAAGACACAGTAGTCCTGTTCTTTTCTCCAAAATTAAACTCCCCTATCGTATTAAATCCTAGCCTAAATGTCCCATGATGACAATGTGGGCCCTTCATACTAGGCTCTTCTAGAGATCATCGGCCATTTCCACACACTAGCCTGACCACATTCTTTGGTTTCTGGGATAGAAAGCATGGTGTATTTTGCCCTTTCCCTTTTTTGGAGAGGGTCAAAATGGTTGCATCATGCCGGCAGTGCAACTTCCGCCCATGTTACAAGACATGGGATGGAATCCGCATGATGATTGGCTGGCTTCATTGGCACTTGTAAACTAGTGAGGTAGTGAAAAGGACCTGTGTCGCCACCGGAAGCAGATAATCTATAACTCTCCACACCACCGTAGCTCCTGGGCGGCTGATAGATCTCTGCGGGGGGTCCAGCCCAATGTAGTTACACTCCAATCTAGTTACATTTTTTAAATCCCAACACAAAATATTTTTGCAATATAACATTAATGCATTTTGTTTTATAAATGCTTTTCTATTACGTTTCCTTTTCCTGTGATCTATTAGCGCAACTTGCATTATGTATACCAGGTACTTGTTGCTTTGTAATAGTAATGCACATGTTGTATCCATAACGCGAGTTGCTACGCTACTTATGTAAATGCATGTAAAATTGCCAAGCACTGTATATAAGTATTACAATTTATCGGGTTTAGTGAATCAGCCCCCTTACCTGTTTTTCACTTTGTCTATACAGGTAGTCCCCGACGAACGCCCGACTTATGAATGACCCGCTGATACGAATGCATAGATTCTGTGTTTCCATGGGAACAAGTAAAAACATTTTTATTGCAAATTGGACTTGTAGTTTTTGAGAAAATCGATTTTAAGAATTCAAAGAAAAATGGCTTTTTAACTTGTACAAGCAGTTACAGAGGGCAGCGGTGACACAGAGGGGGACACTGGAGGTCCATGGGGCACAGAGGACAGAGATGGCACAGTGTTCCGACTTAAGAACAGATTCATATTAAGAATGAACCTACAGTCCCTATCTCATTCGTTAACTGGGGACTACCTGTATTAAGGTTTTTTAAACAAAAAAGCAAAAAAAAGTATTAAAAATAAGGTAGGAAAAGTATTATCAAAGGTAAGTTGATCAGGAACAACTAAAGCTATGTGTACACTATGAATCACTGTCCCCCGGCGGGGATTGGGATCCCTCAGGCAATAGCTCTTTGCCAAGTTCTGGTACAGATTGGTACTATGGGGGGGGGGGGGGGGGGGGGGATGAAGGATGATGTGCATGTCTTTCCATGGGCAGAGTTAGTGAAGAGAACAATGCGCTCAGGGTTGCACGGGCATCGGGAGTAACCAAAGGCCTGCTGGTCTTTCTCAGCCGCCTCAGCAGAGTTTTATCTAGCGGCCAAGTTTAACCAACTTTATTCTAGGTTCTTTCTTTCTTTTGGCTTTCAAAGTGCTGAATGATATACAATACAATACTGTACAATACAGTAACATTTCTATAGTGCTTTTCTCCCATAGGACTCAAAGCGCTTAGGCTCTCTCAGATTCAGTAGTTGGTAGTAGGATGAAGTATTAACACAACAAAAGTTATATTTCTGCAAATGCCAAACTGAACAGGTGAGTTTTCAGTCTGGATTTAAACACGCCCAGATATGGTATGATTATATCATAGATAAGGCAAGACAGAGATAAGGAGAGATAATTGGTGAGATAAGTTTTATGGATATGGTGATAAAACAGGTTCCAGGTATCAGATAGACTGATAAGCTATGTGTTCAAATGTATGTTACATACCTGTAGATACATAGTTTGGTTGCAAAACAACATCTGTCCATCAAGTTTAACCAGAAGAAAAAATTCACTGTCCTAAACCTGCACATATCTAAGTTAGAGTGACCAGATTTTTGTCGGTTCAACCTGGGACGGGGAAGGGGACGGGGGGGCGGGGGGGGGGGGGGGGTTCGGCGGGGGGAGGGCGGCGCGCCAAGAAGAGGGGTGGGGGGTGCTAAAAATGGGAGGGCATGGCCATGACATTGTATGGGCAGAGCTAACATAATGATGTAACGGCGGGGCATAAGAAAGCAGTGTTTATGCCATGATGTGGTCAAACGAGGATTCGCATCATGGGTGTGCAGAAACTGTGTGCTGCTATTTAATAGTATACCGTAACCCCAAAGCAGCAAACATAGCCAACTATGACCATTAAATATCAAATGCAGCAACAGTTACACCAGACACCAGAAAATAAACGCAACGTGGGCAACTTAAACGCAATAGGCAACATGTCAGCACAAAAACGCAATGTGGGCAACATGTCAGCACAAAATAAACGCATTGTGGGCAACATGTCAGCACAAAATAAACGCAATGTGGGCAACATGTCAGTACAAAATAAATGCATTGTGGGCAACATGTCAGTACAAAATAAATGCAATGTGGGCATCATGTCAGCACAAAATAAACGCAATGTGGGCAACATTTCAGCACAAATAAACGCATTGTGGGCAGGGGCTTAACTAGGCCCCACCGGGACCCCTGCAGAATTTCAGAGCGCCCCCCCCCCTCCCCTGGGGCCCGCTCGTGGCCGTTTTGTAGGGCTGGAGGGGTGGCAGCATGAGGGGAAAGCCTTGCCCACAGTCGACGGGAGAGGGGAAGTTCCCCCCCTCTCCCTCACCTCGGGGTTCTCCCCTCTGCGCTCCCCTCCAGCTAGATACAATGTGGGCAGCGGGCAGCGGCGGGCAGATACATACCTTCTTCCGTGTGTTCCATCGCAGACTTCTCGCTCTAGCGGCTGACGTCACTTCCGGAAGTGACGTCACTTCCGGAAGTGATGTCAGCCGCTTGAGCGAGAAGTCTGCGATGGAGCGCACGGAAGAAGGTATGTATCTGCCCGCCGCTGCCCGCTGCCCACTGCCCACATTGTATCTAGCTGGAGGGGAGCGCAGAGGGGAGAGCCCCGAGGTGAGGGAGGGGGGGGGGGACTTCCCCTCTCCCCGCCGACTGTGGGCAAGGCTTTCCCCTCATGCTGCCACCCCTCCAACCCCCACAAAATGGCCACGAGCGGGCGCAGGGGCTGCAGGGCCTATTGTTATGCCACTGATTGTGGGCAACATTTCAGCACAAAATAAATGCATTGTGGGCAAACATGTCAGCACAAAATAAATGCAATGGGGGCAACATGTCAGCACAAAATAAACGCATTGCGGGCAACATGTCAGCACAAAATAAACGCATTGTGGGCAACATTTCAGCACAAAATAAACGCATTGCGGGAAACATGTCAGCACAAAATAAACGCATTGCGGGCAACATTTCAGCACAAAATAAACGTAATGTGGGCACATCTCACCTGGAAAAAAAAGCATTTACTCACCTGACAGAAGTCTCCTCTCGCTCCCGGCCGGCCTCTGGCGTGCAGCTCCCCCGGACGATCCTCCTCCAATCTCCCGCGCTGACAGGCAGAGCAGGGCTACGGGAAGATGGCGCCCGAAGCCCTGTACTGGAGATACAAATAGTCTCCAGTACAGGGCTCCGCCATCTTCCCGTAGCCCTGCTCTGCCTGTGCCTGCTGGAGGACAATGCAGGCTGCTGGAGCGGGGCTGCGGGGAATAAACTAGCGCAGCGTCTATGAGATGCTGAGGCTCATTCATTCAGTACGGTGGCCAGAGTCCCGAGGCCGGGATGTCCCGCTGGTAAAAGCGGGACATTTCCCGGGACCTCATGCAGCCTGGGACAGCGCCCCCCGAAGGCGGGACACGTCCCGGGTAAAGCGGGACGTATGGTCAACGTATCTAAGTTGATCCAGAGATCACTAAAAACCTTTACAGGCCTGCGGCATTTAGCCTTAAAAGGGAAACATTCCTTCCCAACTCCAGATGGCAGTCAGATAAATCCCTGGATCAACTCTACCCGGAATTATCTAGTAATTATAGCCATAGATGTCCTTCAATGCAAGGAAAGCATCCAAGCCCTCTTTAAATGCAGATATAGCATTTGTTATAAGTTAACTATTTCCTGAGGTAAGATATTCCAGATTTGAACCACTATTACTGTAAAGGACCCATTTGATGGCAAACAACTGTTTTCCTCCATATGCAGATCATGTCCCCTTGTCTATTATACAAGCATGTGTCTGCTACAGAATGCAGAGTTCAAAAGACACAAAGTAAAGCTGCCTACACACACTAGATTAAACTAAACCAAGATGGCCAACGATGACCGCCTCTGCTGAGAGATCTAGCATGTGTACAGTGGCCCTGATGCCCCGACGCTTGTCTGATTGCTGGCTGAGAGTATTGTTCCCCCCACTCACCCCTCACGCATGCTCCTTGTGTGCCACTCTATTGGCTTTCCTCCCCCGCCCCCCCCCTCCACCTACTGTATATAGCAACCTAATTTGTTGTTAGCCTCTGTACATCCTCTGCATAGCCCTGCAATGTTTTTTGAGGGATCAAGTCCTGATCCCCCTGCTGGGCGGTATGCCTTCTACTGATGTATGAAGCTTAACCTTCCTGGCGGTTCATTAATTCTGCCAATTTTTATTTTTTTTTATTATTTTTTTTGTTTCATGTAAAGCTACCAGAGTGGGAGCTACATGAAACAACACTAGAGGGCGCATGTGTCCCTCTAGTGCGATCGTCGCCGGCATCAATAGCAAACAGGGGAAAGCATATATAACGCGTTCCCCTGTTTGGCTTTTCCTGTCGCCATGGCGACGATCGGAATGACGGTCAGACGCCTCCGATCCAGCCCTTAGCGCTGCCCGGAAGTCATTGGTCTGGGCAGCACAGGGCTCTAGTGAGGGGGGCTCTTCTGCCGCTGCGTGTGGACGACGCAAAGTTGTAGCTGCGCGTACAGCACTTTAAATGGGGCAAATCGCCGCACCAGGGGCTGAGATATCCTCTGCGGCGGGTTACCGCTAAGAAGGTTAGAGCAAACTTAACTGTGTTTACTAAAAGGTAGGCCTCACCTGTGTATATTAAAAAAAGGCTAAATGTATTGGTCACATAAGCATGTAAAGATCAGGATAATCATCCCCTAAATCTACCCGAGCTTCCCACCCTACTAAAAGAAAACTCCACTGTATGAACAAATGGCAGGAGACCCCACCAACCATCGCAGGCCGCCCTCCAGGAAAAACGGGACTGGCCCTACCCACCCACTACTACACTGCAGTGCCACACTCTCACTATGGACACCAGATCTGGCAATGGATTAGTGCCTCGCGTCCTGCTTTAACTATACCAGGGCAATTAGATTTATAAGAGCCACAGAGAGATCTCATCACTCCTTATAAGTACACAAACGGATCTTTAATCCAGGGGCCAGCAGAGGTCTTCAGGTACCCACATGGCCCTACATGCTCAGATGAGAGCCACCCAGCAAAACGGCATTTTGGAACTGAGCTATAGGTAGAGTCAAACAGTCCATGGTTGGAGCACTCCAAAACCAATCACATGGAGAGCATCAACAAGCTCCGCCTACATGTTTTGCCTGGACCACGCCGCGCTTTCTCAAGACTTGCCTGTGCAAATGTGTTTTTTAAAGCCCTGTAATGGTTTCTCAGAAACTGGGCTTGATTCACTAAGCTGCGCTGCTAAAGCAGCACGGTTTAGTTTGAACAGCGCGAGTTAAAATCCTCAGCGCATGCCACGGGCTGTGTAGCGTGCGCTTCTATCTTATGTGCACTCCCTTGTATATAGTGGCTGCTCCTTACTCTCACCTTGAACCCTATCACATCCTGTAGCTGTTTAGGACGTGATCCCCGTCACTTGACAGGCAGCGTATTGGGCCAATCAAAGTGCAGGGATCACATCTTAAACAGCTACAGGATGCAATAGGGCTCAGAGCAGGAGTAAGGAGCGGCCACTATATATAATGGAGTGCACAAAAGTTAGAGGCGCACACTACACAGCTCGTAGCGTGTGCTGAAGATTTTAATTCACACTGCTCAAACTAAACTGCACTGCTTTAGGAGTGCAACTTAGTGAATCAAGCCAATAGGCCCTTTTCAAACCACCTTTTCTCTAAATTTTTCTCCTAGGAGCACATTTTTCATCCTCTGTTTAAAATGGCCTTTAAGCACTCCATAATTGAAAAAGTACCAACAAGTAGGTAAAAAGGTTATTCTGTCAAAGTTATTCTGAGTTATTCTGAGCAATGTAGAGTGCGGGAGAAACAGATATTATTCAGAAGACCTCAGGGCTAATGGCTGTCATGGCTGTTACACACCAAGAAGAAGAAACATATTTATTCTCAGCTTCCTTTACAGACACAGGATGTAAGACCTATGTTACAAAACACACAGCCACACTGTGGTTACAGCTAGTAATGCATATAAACATAATTTATTTATTTATTTATTGTATTTATAAAGCGCCAACATATTACGCAGCGCTAATAATAGACTGTTGTTGCTAAATACACATTCCAACAAAAAAAATGAACTGAACAGGGCCCACAGTGATCATAAAATAGAACACACTGACAGGTTTATTCATCAGGGAAGAGCAGAATGGATGGATATGTTGGGCCATATGCAATTCACTTTTTCACCTGAGTTTTCTCCTAGGAGATAATATTTCAACTTCTTTTTAAAATAACTTTTCAGCATTTTACAAATTAAAAAGTACTAAAAAGTAGATGAAAAGGTACTTGCAAAATTATTTTGAGTATTTTCTTGCTTGCTGGTGGTTTAAAACGGATTTTATTGACAAGTTTTAAAATATCACCTAGGAGAAAACTCAGGTGAAAAAGTGAATTGCATATGGGCCGTTATCTCTTCCAATTCACCTCTACATAGATTGCCAGCAGCCTCTATACAGTGAGCTAGTAGTTACTCATTATAGTACTAAATTACTCATTGCAGTACAAAAAAAAAATAGGCAAGGCAGTAATACTATAACCAGAAAAGTAATAAAAACTGATGCAATATTGCGTGTCAGTAAAGAGGAATCCATCAGCCTATAGGTCCCAGCTGTAGCTTTGTTTCAGTTCTGAATTTTGAACCATATTTCCCAGTTGGTTATTCTTCCTTGGGCTGCCCTCTGTGAGGTCTTATGTACAAGTCTGTGTGACGCCCATGCGGTTCCCAAGAAAACCGTGTATGCGCCATTTAAGGCACAAACGCAAATTCCAAGGTAAATATCATTTTTTTAAATCAACTTTTTTTTTTTCTCCTTCAAATGGTGTCATTAAGGAACCTCTTCCTGCAAAGGTAATTAGAAATTCTTTAGCAGAAGTTCAAAGGAGTCCCCCATCACCCCTGCTGGGTGACGATGCCATCAATCTAGTTTCTGCTTGACAAAATGTAATAAAACTGAGTCTAAAGGTGGCCGCACACCATACAATTTCTTAAATATCTGTTCAATTTGAGAATTGCAATACATTTTTGTGACTGATTGTAACATTTCAAAAATATGATCAATATACCACACACGTATATTCAATTTTTTCCCTAATTATGCTAAAAATGATTGGATACTCTAACAAAATTGCTAGGGTGTGTACGGTATATTAATAACTTGGCAATCTAACACACACCATACAATATTTAGAAAGATTGAAAAAAAATATCTGGCATTCCGGATCGATAAAAATCGAAGAAAATGGGAAATCCGATCGGATTTTTCAGTCGAATAAAAACAAATGCTTTTGATTTTTTCGGGAGATACGATCGTTTTTACCGAATTACCGTAAAATCGGATCATTTTATTGTATCGTGTGTGGTCACCTTTAGAGAGACAAGCGGGCTCCAGCTTTCACACCTTTGTCCAGAGCAGCAAAAGGCACAGATCTGATCAAGTCTCTCTGGAAGCAGCTTACCTACTGTGACCCAGAAATTCCCTATATTCATATTTTCTTCACATTTTCTTCATAATTCATGGCAAAGCAAGTCTCTATGCCCATAAAATCTGCACAGGTTGTGGGATTCCGCATGGCGCTGGTTCTGAGAGGTTTCCTGACCAATCGGACTCCCAGAACTGGAGTAAGACAGATTTAAAGTAACCCTTTAATACCCCAGGGGTCTGACCCCTCAAGTTTGATATTGTTCTCTGTAAATTCTGACCGACTTAAAATTTTTATTAGATTTAACATAATCTGTACGGTTTTGGAGATATATTGTAACGATCGGTGTCAGCACACAGAGAGAATCTGATTATTGATGATCTGCAGAATCATCAACAATGCAGATGTATACCTGATTATGGATGATCTGCAGAATCACCAATAATATAAGTATGACTAACCTCTGGACACCTAATAAAGTGTAAGTGTTTGGTGTAACTGTAGGCTATCTCCCGTGAGGTGGAAGATACAGGCAGCTCGGCCAAGAACCACCTGAGGGGCAGGTGGCCCTGGGAAGTGCAGGGACTATCTCCTTGAGAGAGGGAATAGTGAGAACCTGGCAACCAGGGATCTGGAGCTCAGATAATAGACTGTACTGCAGCCAGGGGACTCCAGGGGAAGAGGCCACTAGCTGCTAACAGGCCGGGCTCTCTGAGGAGCAGGAGTCCTAGTTACAACTGACACTTGGTGGAATTGTGTCACTGCTAGTACAGATATACTGAGCACTCAAGGGGTGAGTGACAGCTAGTGTTGGGCGAACAGTGTTCGCCACTGTTCGGGTTCTGCAGAACATCACCCTGTTCGGGTGATGTTCGAGTTCGACCGAACACCTGATGGTGTTCGGCCAAACCGTTCGGCCATATGGCCGAACTAAGAGCGCATGGCCGAACGTTCGGCTAGCGCTGTGATTGGCCGAACGGGTCACGTGGTTCGGACCCGAACGCGCTCTGATTGGCCGAACGGGTCACGTGGTTCGGGTAAATAAATACCCGATCCACGTCATTTCTCCGCCATTTGTCTGTGGGTGTAGCTTTGGGTAGGCAGGCAGGGTAGTTCTCTCTCCAGCCAGGCTAGCCAGGGTCCCCCCAGTTATTGTGTCTCTGCTGGGAACAGTAGTACACCGCTCACCCGCCACTGTATAGCATTGTGCTCTGTGTCGCTGCTGGGAATAGTAGTACACCGCTCACCCACCACTGTATAGCATTGTGCTCTGTGTCGCTGCTGGGAACAGTAGTACACCGCTCACCCACCACTGTATAGCATTGTGCTCTGTGTCGCTGCTGGGAACAGTAGTACACCGCTCACCGACCACTGTATAGCATTGTGCTCTGTGTCGCTGCTGGGAATAGTAGTACACCGCTCACCCACCACTGTACAATCAATTTTCTCAAAAACTATAAGCTCTTTTTCAAATATTTTTTTTTCCTCTTGTACCCACTCCCAAGGTGCACATACCCTGCAAATTTGGGGTATGTAGCATGTAAGGAAGCTTTACAAAGCACGAAAGTTCGGGTCCCCATTGACTTCCATTATGTTCGGAGTTCGGCGCGAACACCCGAACATCGCGGCCATGTTCGGACACTTCCCACCAGGCTTCTCCGGATGTGAGTCATGAAATTCTTTCTTTAATTCTTCCGTATGCATGCGACAATCTGGCACCCAAGTTTTTTCCTCCACACCATATCCTTTCCAGTGGACCAGATACTGCACGGAATTCTGCACTAACCGAGAGTCCAGAATCTTTTCAATCTCATATTCAGGTTGATCATCAACCATCACGGGGGAGAGGAATCCACGTGCACTGCCGGCTTCAACAGAGACACATGGAATGATCTCACACCTCGCATGCTGGCTCATCAATTGCATAAGTGACATTATTAATTTTTCTGGTCACTGGGAATGGTCCTATGAATCTAGGACCCAGTTTGGGTGACAGTTGCTTCAGGGCCAAATGCCGAGTGGACACCCACACCAAGTCCCCCGGAGAGAACTTCCACTCTACAAACCGCCTTTTATCTGCCTGTTTTTTTCTGGGTCTGGAAAGCTTTCCCCAAGTTCCTCTTAACCATTCCCCAAATCTCCTTCAAAGCCCTCTGCCAATCCTCCAGGGCCGGGAATGGTGTAGACACCACCGGCAATGGGGAAAACTTGGGTGATCTTCCCGACACTACCTGGAATGGGGAAAATCCTGAAGAGGAACTTTTCAGGTTGTTGTGCGCAAATTCTGTAAATGGCAAAAATTTTACCCAATCTGACTGCGCATCTGCAACATAACATCTGAGAAATTGTTCTAGGGACTGGTTAACTCTCTTGGTCTGGCCATTGGTCTGTGGGTGGTAGCCTGATGAGAATGCAAGGTACATATCCAACTGATGGCAAAAGGCTTTCCAAAACTTAGATACAAATTGGACTCCCCGATCTGACACTACATTTTCCGGAATGCCATGCAGCCGGAAAATGTGCTGGATGAAGAGATCAGCCAATTCCTGGGCCGAGGGGAGTCCTTTCAATGGAACAAAATGAGCCATCCTACTGAATCTGTCTACTACCACCCAAATGACCGTCTTGCCCTCAGACCTGGGGAGTTCTCCCACAAAATCCATGGACAAATGGGTCCATGGTTCACTTGGGACTGGTAAGGGTTGTAAAGTACCAACAGGAGCCTGACGAGAAGGTTTACTCCTAGTACACACTGCACACTCTCTTACAAACTCCTTACAATCTGTTGCCAACGTAGGCCACCAAGCACATCTGGCCAGTTAATCCTGGGTTCTGGTAGACCCGGGATGACCAGCATTCTTGTGGGAATGAAACAGCTGTAAGAGTTGTAGATGGAAAGGTAGTGGCACAAACATAACCCCATCAGGCTTCCCCTCTGGAACATCCTGTTGGTAAGGACTCAGAGTGACTGTCCAATCCTTCCAGGTCTCAGTGGCTGCCAAAACTACCTTCTGAGGTAGAATGGTCTCAGGGGCTGAGGGCTGTACTGTCTCGGGCTCGAAACACCTGGACAAGGCGTCGGCCTTGATGTTTTTACTCCCAGGGGTATACGTAATTACAAATCTGAATCTTGAAAAGAACAAAGACCACCGGGCCTGACAGGGGCTAAGTCTCTTGGCGCTCTCTATGTACTCCAGATTTTTATGATCTGTATAAACTGTGATAGTATGTTCTGCACATTCTAGCCAATGTCGCCATTCCTCAAAAGCTAACTTGATGGCTAAAAGCTCCCGGTTGCCTGTATCGTAGTTTTTCTCTGCTGGTGAAAACCTACGAGAGAAGTAGGCGCATGGGTGGAGTTTGCCCTGCAAACCCGATCGCTGAGACAATACAGCCCCCACCCCCACCTTTGAGGCATCAACCTCCACGATAAAGGGGAAGGTGACATCCACATGTCTTAATATGGGTGCAGAACTGAACAGTTTTTTCAGTATAGAAAAGGCAGAATGTGCCTCTGCTGACCAGTGGTAAGTATCAGCCCCCTTCTTGGCAAGACTGGTGAGGGGCGAGACCACTGTAGAGTACCCCTTTATAAACCTCCTGTAGTAGTTGGCAAAGCCCAAAAATCTTTGGAGCGCCTTCAGTCCCACAGGCTCAGGCCACTCCAAGACAGCAGAAACCTTTCCAGGATCCATAGAGAGGCCAGACGTAGAGATAATGTACCCCAAGAAGGCAACAGAGGTTACTTCGAAAAGACATTTCTCTAGTTTAGCGTAAAGCAGATTCTGTCTTAACTTCCCTAGGACAAACTTAACATTCTTTCGATGTTCCGAGAGATTGGACGAGAAGATCAGTATATCGTCCAGATATACTACGACGAACTTCCCCAACACCTCCCTGAATACCTCATTAATCAACTCCTGGAAGACGGCCGGGGCGTTACACAACCCGAAGGGCATCACTAGGTACTCGTAGTGCCCGTCGGGTGTGTTAAAGGCCGTCTTCCATTCGTCACCATCCCTAATTCGAACTAGGTTGTATGTGCCTCTCAAATCTAGTTTCGAGAAAATCTTGGCGTTGGTAACCTGAGTGGACAAATCGTCAATCAAGGGTAAAGGATAACCATTTTTCACTGTAATTGTGAGAAATGAGGCAGCTGCGGGCGAACAGCACCGCCGCCTCAGCTGCCTCCATGCGGCCATACGTACCCTCGGCGTCCAGGACGCTGAGAGCGGAACATTTGTTCGGGCAGGGGGTTGCCGTAGCGCGCGCGCGCGCGCACACACGGGACCTTTATGCGAGGAGGAAGCCCGTCAGCTGACCTGTCGGTCGGCTGACGTCAGAGGAGTCCCACGGCGCCCGGGATTGGCTGATTCAAGGGGGCGTGCCAGTAGGGTCTCCTCTGCTTCATAAGCCTCCGGGCTTCATTGTAGGATTGTCTGTTGTCGTGAATACTTGCATGTTAGCGCGCAGACCTTAGGCTAGTTCCCTGGTGTTGATACTAAGGATTTCACACCTAGTCTAGGATATTGCTGTATTGCTATTGTTAATTATAGACTAGTTCCCGGGTGTTGATGCCACGGATTTCACACCCAGACTAGGATATTATTACTGTATTGATCTCCTGTGTATGACTCTTAGCTATTTCCTCTGACTCTGATCCTGCACTCTGATCCTGTACTTTCGTCTATCTGTCTACCTGTTGCTGAACCTCTGCCTGATTACCGTTTACTCTCTTGTCTCACGATTCTGTACCGATACGTATCTTCCTGTTGCTGAACCTTTGCCTGATTACCGTTTACTCTCTTGTCTCACGATTTTGTGCCGATACGTACCTCTCTGTTGCTGACCCTTGCCTGCCTGACCATTCTGCTCGCCAGTGGGCCCTCACCACTGGTGAGGTGTTTTACTGCACCAGCTCCGCTGGTTTAGCAACTCTGCTGGGCTATAGTTCAGCCTTAACCAGAGGTTAGCCATACTTGTATTGTTGGTGATTCTGCAGATCACTAATAATCAGGTATATATCTGTATTGTCGGTGATACTGCTGATCACCAATAATCAGATACTCTCTGTGTGCTGACACCGATCGTTACAGTAATCTTGTTTAAGCCTCGATAATCAATGCAGGGACGAAGGCCTCCATTCTTTTTTTTTTACAAAAAAGAACCTGCCCCTGCTGGTGAACGAGAGGTACGGATGAAACCCTTAGCCAAATTTTCTTTGATGTATTCCTGCATTGCCAGTTTCTCAGGCCCAGATAGATTATAGAGGTCGCCCCTAGGAGGCATACAACCAGATCTTAAGTCGATGGGACTGTCGAAGGTACGGTGGGAGGGAAGTTTATCTGCTGATTTGGGACAGAATACGTCAGCAAATTCTGCGTATTGGGTTGGCACACCTTTAACCTGAATCTTGGTGTTACCCACGGTTACTTTCGCTAAACAGTGATGATGACAATGGGTAGACCAGCTCGTTAGCTGACCTGAAACCCAATCTATCTGAGGGGAGTGAAGTTGTAACCATGGCATGCCAAGAATAACGGTGGAGGTTGCCATACGCAGGACAAGAAACTGTAGACTCTCTTTATGTAGCACCCCAACACTGAACCTCAACTTCGGGGTCCAAGACAGGGGATGTCTAATTTGCAGAGGAGAGTCATCTACTGCAGTGACCAAAATCTGTTGGTCTAATGGAAGTAATGGAACCCCAAAATTTTTAGCCGCTGAACCAGAGTCTATGAAAGCTTCAGTGGTAACAGTCTGGCCCTCCCATGTGACAGAACAGGGAAGGAGCAGACGATTATTGTTTAGAGGTAATGACTGCGCGCCTAGGGTATTACCTCTGACTACACTTTTTGGGACAATTCTGCACCTTATGACCCTCCTCTGCACAGTATAAACAGAGCTGTTCTGTTTTCCTGCGATTCTTTTCCACCCGTGTCAATTTTAACTGTCCAATTTGCATTGGCTCTGGCGGAGGTGAGACGGGTGGAGGAGAGGCGTAGGAGACATATCTTACAGTGTTCTTACCCCGGGTTTGTTTCTGATAGCGTAAACGGCGATCAACCCGTACTGCTAAAGCGATTGCCTCATCAATAGATTTTGGTTCAGGGTGTCCCAACATCAAATCAGAGACTGCGTCTGACAACCCTGATAAAAAACAGTGTAACAATGCAACTGTCCCCCACCTAGCTGACACAGACTACTTCCTGAACTCAGCTGCGTAGACTTCTACCGGATCCTTGCCTTGACGCAAAGTCTTAAGCTTCCGCTTAGCAGTGGAGGCAATGTCCGGATCATCATAAATTATGGCCATGGCCTTAAAAAATTCCTCAACTGACGTCAAAGCCTCATGCCCTACCTGAAGGCTATATGCCCATGTTTGAGAATCCCCTGACAAAAGGGTCTTAATAAATGTAATTCTCTGTGCCTCAGTTCCTGATAAATTGGGTCTTAACTCAAAATACGACATTACTCAATTTTTAAAATTCTGAAAGTCAGATCTATGACCAGAAACCTTTCAGGTACAGGCATACGCAAGTCTGTAACTGGAGGAGATCGCACTGCATTCACAGTCGTCTGAAGGACCTGTATGGACCCAGACAAAGCAGTGATCTGGGTCCGATGACCGTCCAGCACCTTGATGAAATTCTCCACCGAGGTGGTGAGTGCATCAAGATGGCTGTTGAGTGCGTCCATTTTGTTTTTCAGGTCTGCCATTCTGTAACGATCGGTGTCAGCACACAGAGAGAAGAGGATAGAGTTGCCAGAGTCCCGAGGCCTGGGACGTCCTGCTGCTGAAAGCGGGACGTTTCCCGGGACCTCATGCTGCCTGGGACAGCGGACCCCGAATCCGGGACGCGTCCCGGGCAATCCAGGACGTCTGGTCACTCTATCCCCAGAGATGACATCACCAGGAACTCATCCCCACCACTCCTTCAATTTACCAAACACAAAAGGAATGCTCTCTCCTAGACAGCACTCTGCCACTTACTTATATATAGTCTACAGACTGCCAGTCAGCCAATAAGTACTGCAGACTAGGTGTAATGTATTTGCACTTCTTATTGGCTGTCTGGGAGTGGCAGAGTGCTGTCTGGGAGTGAGCATTCCTTTTGTGTTTGGTAAATTGAAGGAGTGGTAGGGGTGAGTTCCTGCACTCCCCTATAGTGTTACATGCTGGTTTGGTGGTCCTGAGCAGTGGCAGTGCTCGGGCCCCCGCCTGTCATGTGCACTAGTGTTTTAACTTCAATTGCAGCTCCTTAAGCAGTTTAGTTAGGAGGGGGGCAGATGAGAGGGAGTTTCCTGCACACTGGTGCCCCCTGCTGGTCATATAGCCCTTGTCTATATGCGACTGAACCCTCTCCAATGATTGGCTGAATTGCTCAGTCTCTGCTCAATTAAAGGGGCACTACATCGAAAAATTATAAAAAGTAAAATATGTGCAAACATAAACAAATAAGAAGTATGTTTTTTCCAGAGTAAAATGAGCCATAAATTACTTTTCTCCCATGTTGCTTTCACTTATAGCAGGTAGTAGAAATCTGACAGAAGTGACAGGTTTTGGACTAGTCCAACTCTTCTTCACAGGGAATTCTCTGGGATTTATTTATTTTCAAAAGCACTTAGTGAATGGCAGTTGCTCTGTCCAACTGCCAAAAAAACTGTGTAGCAGTCAGGGAAGCTGGCCAGCATCATTGTTTAAAACCTTTGTAGGGAATATCTTTATAAAGAATAAAAGCCTTGCTGAGAATCCCCTATGATGAGGTGGACTAGTCCAAAACCTGACGCTTCTGTCAGATTTCTACTACCTACTGTAGTGACAGCAACATAGAAGAAAAGTAATTTATGGCTTATTTAAAAAAAAAACGCACACCTTTTTATTTGTCTATTTGCACACATTTTAAATGTTACTATTTTTCGCCATAGTGCCCCTTTAATACTGCAGACTAGGTGTAATGTATTTGCACTTCTTATTGGCTGGCTGGCAGTCTGCAGACTATATAAGTGGCAGAGTACTGTCTGGGAGTGAGCAATCATTTCGTGTTTGGTATACTGTATGATACCCAGGATCTGGTAATTTAATTAAGGCACCATACGTAAATTGCCAGATCCTGGGTTGTAATTAGTATAGACAGGCGGACGCCCCTGGGACTTTCTGCGATTAGGCACAATGCTTTTTCATAGCTTTTTCTAGTGTATTGTAGCCAAGTTAAGGCTTTTTTAAAAATGTGAATTATAAAATTGATTTGTTTTATAACACGGACCATCTTTGAACGTAATTGTCCATTAATGTGCACTGAATAGCCATTTTTTTCATGTTGTCCTTTCTATTGTTGTCTTAATATTGTCTGGGTCCCATCTTCATACTCTGCTCCTCTCCTGCACATTGCTATGGTAACGCACGGCATAATGCGTATGCCATGCGTTTTCATAGCAATGTGCATGTTATCATGGTAACCCACACGTGGCACTAATAAAGTACCGGAAGATGCTACCCTGGCATTAGGATCAGTAAAATTAAGCCTCTGTATTGTCTCTGTATTGTTCATCATCAAGCCTCTGTATTGTTGACACTGTACATACACATGTTCATCACATCATGTCACGTGTCAGTTCAGGTGCCCTTTTTAATTCAAGTACTTTAATTTACTTTACTTTAATATAGTAATGTGGTGTTCTTGCCTCTGGCCTGTAGATGGCACTGTGATACTACTGTGATACTGCATGATTGCATGGGATCAAGCTATGCTGTTCAGAAGACTTGTTGATTCCCAGGCCCAGATTTACATCAAAGGAGCCTATAGGCACAGATGTCCTGGCACCCTAGACTTTGCCTTTCATAAACCTTCAAACACTTCACCCTTAGTTCCCTTGCCTGTCATAGGTAGCTACAGGTGCCCCTTAGTATTAAGTTGCCAGAGCTATCCTGAGTATTAATTAGCTATAGGTGCCCCCAAGTATTAGGTAGCTAGAGGTGCCCCTGACTGAAGGGATATCTGGTTAGTGGAATGCCGAGTGAAATGTGAGTAACCTCTCATTTACACTCATCTCGGGACTCTGCATGGTCAAGGTGGGAAGGAAGCACTTGGGGAGGGGAGTAAGCCACCTTTCCATCATCAAGGCGCCTGTAGGCAGATGCCTACAGTGCCTTATGGTAAATCCTGCCCTGTTAATTGCTGTTCCAGCTGGTCTGTGTGTGGATATACATAGCAAAGCATGGCTTGATGTACAGGGCTGCAGTAGCACAACAAGTGTCATGAGAATTATTACTTGAAATTGAACTTGTCCAGAGAGTTGGCCATATGTCTTGGGTTTTTGAAGCACCTATAGAGATTCCTCTGATCCATCGGAATGATATCAACATCAGTGAAAATGAAGCAGTTGTAGTCATAATCTTTTATTGCCTCTGCAAACCCCACGTTCATCAGTTTGGCTCTGTTGAATTTTGCGTCTCCATTCTGTAAGCAGCAATTAAAAACAATAATTAGCTAAAATTACAATAGTAAATATTAAGGCATTTCATATGTTCTGGTACATAAAATGACATCCTAATAATTCCAGCTCGCTTGCAGATTTAATGCAAATTGTACATTGGTTGGAATTGCTTCCTACACAACTTTTTAAGATTAAGACACGCCCCTGCCACACCTCTAATCACACCACCACCACATCCCCTACTCACGCATACCACAGAGAATTCATAAGCAGAAGACATTGTTTTATAGTTCAAAACACACCGGTACTTTCTATCATCATTAGTTTTTCTTCATATTAACATTTGGAAATCAGAAATATATTAATTTAAAGCACACTTGAACCAGAGAAAAAAGTTGATTTACTTACCTGTGGCTTCTTCCAGCCCCCTGTAGTTGTTGAGGCCTCTCAGTGTCCTTCAGGTTCCCTGTGTTGTGCCACTGCAAGTCCTAATTTAAGTCTCCAACCAAGTTGGGTTGTGGGCTACGATGCATGCTGTGTGCCTTCCTCGATTGCTCTCCTGTAGCCGGGAGTGTTCTGCGCATGCGCTGTTACAAGTTCTTATAGTCAGACTGCCCCTGACTATTGGAGTGAAATCGAGGAGGCACGCAGCTGAGACAGCACATGCTTAATTAGGGGTGACAGTGGCACAACGGAGGAGACCCAGAGGACATTGAGGGGCCTCAAAAAACTCCAAGGCTGGTAGTTGCCCCAGGTAAGTAGAATTCATCTGCTTTGCCCAGTTCTGTTTTGCTTTAAATGTTCAGGTGTGCAAAGATTCATGTGTGCTAATGTTCAGGTGTTCTTTGGAGCTGGTTCAGACGGATGCTTGCGAAGAGTTTACCCCAAGCATTCGGAACGTCGCGTTAAACGCTCCCATTCAAGTGAATGGGAGCGTTAGCACCGAGCTTTTGCACGTGTTTACACAAATGTGGCATTCGGGTCCCGATTTTCGCTTGCGTTCGAGGTGCCCCTGGAAGCTACATGTAGCTTCCAGGGGCGGCCAATCGCGACGGGTAATGTCCCCCTAGGGGAAGAAAGAACGCGACCGCATCCGAACGCGACGCGAAGGCTGCTGAAAACCTGACCGCGCAGCCGCCGCACGTCATCAAACGTGACGCCGCGCAGACGTCCGTGTGAACCAGCCCTCAAATGATAAAATACAATTTGGAGTCAATTAAACATATATTCAAAGTATAAAAATACATATGTTTATATGTCAGACCTGAAAATGGGGCAAAGAAATAAAAACAAAGGCATTAGTTTCCCCCCAAAAAGGGACAATTGGGAGCTGTGGAATTGGGCAAGTCAAATCTAATCAAAATAATACTTTTTTGTTGTTTTTTTGGTGGTTTTTTTTGCATTTGCATATAGTGCTGGCATTTATTCCGCAGTGCTAAAGCAAGGTACACACTAATTTTTTTTATTTATTTATTTTTTGTTTTTGTTTACAGTAGATGCTAGATTGCATCTAGTTCCATGCTATTACTGTTCCTTTAAGCACCTTTCATAAACAGAATGTATAGCAAAATGAGTGTACTTTGGTCCACAATTCTTGTTCTTTTTTTTTTTTTTTTTTGATAAGCGCCTGTAATTAGCTAAGTGTATGGCTATAAACTCATAAACCTGACTACACATTACTTAGGAAATACCAATATGTCAGCTTTTCCATTATAGAATTTATTTACATGTACTTCAGCATGAAAACTCACCAGAGCTCCACCTATCAGAAAAAAAGAAGTAAAAAACAAAAAGAAATTGTAAAATCTCCTTAAACAGACTAAAGATGGCCATATATCTAGCGACATGGCGCCCCATCGGCCATCCGATTATAATCGAATTGGATTAAAATTGGTGCCGCAAAGAGTATGCCAGATCAATGATGTGACCAATTTCGGGCTGAAATTGGTCGCATGTATCGATCAGACATGCTGCAAAATGTCGGGCAGACACTCTCAATCAGGTGCGTGGCAGAAATGGCGCACAGTACCAGGACTAGCAACAAACGCACCCAGGTTAAGCCAGCAACCACGTGAGGCGCATGTATGTAAGACTGCGGAGATGGAGACACTGACAGGTAAAGTGTTCACGCTAGATGTAATCAACAAATTACGATTTCGCAAAATTTAGTGTAAATTTTTGCAATTACGCTAATACATAATTAGGATTTGCAAATTCAATTGATTTCGTGTAGTCATCTTTAATTTCGCATAAAATTTCGCTAAATTTTGCGTAATTTCTTGCCGAATTTAGCCGTGAATAGCAATGTCCCCATACATGCTACGGACACCAAAATTGCTACATATGTTAAGTAGAATTGTGGGTACAAGTTAAAAAAAGAATTTTGCAAAAGGACCTTGTAGTTTTTGAGAAACTAGATTTTAAAAATGCAAGTAAAAAATGGTTTTTAAACTCAGAAAAATGACAGTTTAAAAACCATTTTGTTTTTGCATTTTTAAAATCGAGTTTCTCACAAACTACGAGGTCTTTTTTAAAAAAATTATTTTTGTGACTTGTACCCACTACTCTGCTTAACATATGTAGCAATTTTGGTAGCAATAGCATGTATGGGGTCTTTGCTATTAACCTCTAAATTTGGTATGAAATTATGCGAAGTTTCGTGAAAATTATGCGAAAAATTACGTGAAATTTTTAAATACTACTTTTACATATGAAATGAATTACAATTTTCTCTGAAATTTCACATAACGATTACGATGCGTAATTGCAAATTTTGATGCGAAATTTCGCACGTGCGAAATTTCGGCCCACCACTGATTCAAGCACAGGCTTTGGGGGATGGAGGGCACATTTTACACATGAGGGGACAGCTCCAGGGACGGGGAGGCAACAGAGTGGTGACACCAGCCCGTTTCCTGCAACATTTCATGCTGAGATCGATCGGGAATCGGCCTGTGGTGTTTGGGCAGCTGACAGATCTCTCTCTGATCAGAATCGGAGAGAGATCTGTCTCTTAGTCAAATCTACCCATCAACACTAGATGTATGACTACCTTAAAGGTACATACACACATCCAATCTTTATTGGCAAATTTTACCATTACCATTGGCCCGTTTTACTGCCTATTAATTGCACACTGAGCATGGAGGCGATGTAGCTGCAGTACTGGCTATGCTTTTAGCCATAGACCCTGAACAAGCGTGCAGATGAGATGTTTCTAACTGGAGTCTGACAAGATTAGCTGCATGCTAGTTGAAGGTGTGCAGTTCAGATACTACTGCAGCCAAAAAGACCTGCAGGACTGGAAGACAACTAATATTGTTTAAAAGGAAATAAATATGGCAGCCTCCATTGCCTCCATAAGCTACTCACTTCAGGTTCCCTTTAATCTCCCTGGCGTTAAGCTTACTTTACCGGATTTTAGGGTCTTTTTAAAACGTCCCTAAAACCAGGATAAAATCGTGCTGCCAGAGTCTCTGCAGCAGGCAGCCCCTGCTCTCACTCACCTCCCTGGGTGGAATGGATCTGAGTGAACCAGAGCCGGATTAAGACCATGCAGGGCCCCAAGCAGAGCAATAAAATTACCCCCCCCCCCTCCACCTGACATTAGCTGCATGCTTGTTTCTGGTGCGATTCAAACTCTACTGCAACCAAATAGATCAGCAGGGCTGCAAGGCGACTGGTATTGTTTAAAAGGAAATAAATATGGCAGCCCCCATATCCCTCTCACTACAGTTGTCCTTTAATGTCTAAACCACTGGCAACAAAAGTGTGTACAGCAAGGCAGATTTAAGATCAACTTCATGATTGTATACACCGAAAATGTGATGGCCCCTTGTACTTCTTTATTGTTGCCTAAGCCTGCCAGGTGGCAAAGGTGACTGTAGTGTCTTGTACACACCATGCAATTTCCATTAGATAGATGAGTTGAACTTGAATCAATTATTTCTGAAAAGTCAGAATGGATTCCCAAACATTTTTCTTATCATTTTCCAAACACTTCTATACAAAATTGATCAGAAAAATGATCGGAAATCAGAATCGAATCACGATCAGATCTGTCAAAAATAATCCATTTGACCTATCTATCTGACAGGAAATTGCATGGTGTGTACCAGGCATTTGGGTTGTGAGGATCTCGTAAAGCAATATTGGTGTTTATTCACTGCAAGACCAAATTAGTCAGTTTTGCTCCCTCATTCTCACTAGTCATACACAGGTCAATAATGCCTCAATATGTCTAGCCAATCGATCATTAGTCCATTCAATTGTTTAGTGATCAACCTCTATCACAGCAAGTTTAATTCTGATAGGCTTCAGCAGAACTGTATCAATATTCAATCAAACTGCAAGTGCTGTACTGCTCAATGCAGAGCAAAGTTATGGACCATCGATCCCCCACCACTCCTGTCCTGCCCCATACCACAGAGATTGATAAACAGCACAATATCGCTTAAAAGCTAATCGATTGGATATGTATGAGCAATAGATTACTGGAAGATTCAATCAGTGTTCAAAATCAATGTGTGCATAGCCAGCTTTAGATATTTTTTTGGCCAACTAGGGTGATAAAATGAAGGTCAAGTTCAGCAATCATAGGAACCAACTGTGAACATCATAAGCAGAACTCTGATGCTGGGGATACACGATTCGTTTTGAACCGTGTATTGAGCCGCACAATAGATTGCGGCAAGTCCCCGCTCGCGCCGCGCGCGGCCGGATCGATTACCGCTCGTCCCCGCGGGCAGTTCTTTATCTTCTCTTCGTTTCTGACCATGGTCTTGCCCGTGGTATCGAGTGGGGAATCAATCCGTGCGGGTATCGGACAGGTCGGAAATTATCAGCGCTGCCATCTGCGCTCGATTACACCGTTCAAAACGAACTGTGTATTCCCAGCATTAGTAGAGCATTGCTGCAGAGATCTAAAGACTGAAAGAGTTGAACAGAGACAATAAACAGAACAGAGACACAGTGGCGTCCCTTTAATAGGGCGCAGGGGGGCGTACCGCACCGGGTGACATCAGCTGAGGGGGGTGTCAAAAAACGTCAGCCTGTTCCCCGGGAACTGATTGTCCTGCCCTAGACAAAGAGCAGGAGAATTTAGCCAATAGAAACAGCACTTGCTTCCCTCTAGCCAATGCTGTGCTGCTGTTTCCAGCCTATCACACTGGAGGGAGGAGCAACACTCTGCGTTGGAGAGAAGTGTGTAGAACAGTGTGGCCAGCTATGCCTGCTGCTGATCCTCTGTGTGCCCGTAATGATTTCTGTGCCTGCTCATCACTGACTGCACATGCTGCCCAGTGTTCATACTGTGGAGCAGACCTCTGTGCTGCGTGGGGTGAGAAGCAGTCACTGGAGGAAGAAGGCAGCGTGCTGTGACAGGCAGCCCGTTATGTGACAGACAGGGACAGTGCGAGCATACTTGCAGACTTGGTTGCCAAGTTAGGTAAATAAGCGTTAGGTATGCTCTTAATTGTTTTATTACAGCGTCTGCTCTGATGGAATGTGTGGAATTTGCACAGTGATGTCTATGACAGGCTTCCCAGCAGAGTGCTCTTCCATAGAGTATTGGCACAGAGAGTTGATTTGGGGGGGAAGCACTGGCAGGCTTGTCATATACTATATACTCTGCAGCATTGTGCCTGGTATAGTATTGTATTAGCCCTGCAGTATATAAAAGCATAACACTCTCTAGCCTTCTTTGCTCTCAGTCCACTCTCCGTCTTTTTCCACTTTACCTCTTGCTCTCTTTTCACACTCGTGTTCCCTCCACATTTTGTCCCTCTCTAACCTTCTCTTATTATTATTTAGTATTTATGTAGCGCCAACATCTTCTGCAATGCTGTACAGCGTATATTGTTTTGCTACTTACCTGTCCCTCAGAGGTGCTCACAATCTAATGTCTATGTATGTATCATGTAGTGTATGTATCGTAGCCTAGGGCCCTTTTTTTTCAGGGGGGAATCTAATTAACTCATCCGTATGTTTTTGGGATATGGGAGGAAACCAGAGTGCCTGTAAGAAAACCCATGCAGACACGGGTAGAACATACAAACTCCATGCAGATAGTGCCTTAGCTGAGATTAGACCCGGGGACCCGACCCAACTCCTGCTGTCCTCCTTTCTTGCTATTCGCAACCTCTTCCTCTAGCTCCCTGTGTCCACCCTCTAAAACGTTCTATCTACTCTTGGACTTTTTGCTCACCATTTCTCTTTCTCTCACTCTATACGCTCAGCGCTGCATAATATGTTGGCGCTTTATAAATACAATAAAATAAATATATATTTATGTCCACCAGCACTTATCTTGTGCCAAACTTCTCTCTCTGAATGTATTAATTATGTACTCATGTAGCACTGACATCTTCTGCAGCACTGTATAGAGTGCATAGTCATGTCACTGACTGTACTCAGGGGAGCATACAGTCTAATCCTACCATAGTCATAGTCCAATGTCCTACCATATTATTATGTATTTATATAGCACTGACATCTTCTGCAGCACATTACAGAGTACATAGTCATGTCACTGACTGTCCTCACAATCCAATCCCTACAATAGGCGCAGTCTAATGTCCCACCCTTTTATGTATTTCTATAGCTCTGGCAGCTTATGTAGCATTTTACAGTGTTCTGATGCTTAAGGTTGGGTATGTGTGCTCCACCTCCGAGTCATGGGCTGGGTAGGCCCTAGACTGAAATTTCTCTGGTGGGCCCCAAGGGTCCCAGTCCGACCCTGCCGTCTATTATCATGCACGGACAGAGGTCCGCGCTCAATTGCAGCCTCTTTCCGTCTAGGCACACCTCCTCCCTCCTGCAATAGGCTTGCTGCATCTGCGCTGCCTAACTCGTCTCGGACAGAGACACGCCCTCGCCTCTGCACGTCATGTGACGGCGGGACTTCCGTTTAAATTCCGGCTGCTTCCAGTCCCTTGTTGCATGCTGGGAGGGCTGCCGGAGCGGAAGTAACGTGCGCGGCAGAGGCGGTGGGGCAACTATACTGGGGGCAACTATATTGTCTACACTGGGGGAACTATACTAGCTTCACTGGGGCAACTATATTACCTATTCTGGGGGCAACTATATTACCTATTCTGGGGGCAACTATATTACCTATTCTGGGGGCAACTATATTACCTATTCTGGGGGCAACTATATTACCTATTCTGGGGGCAACTATATTACCTATTCTGGGGGCAACTATATTACCTATACTGGGGCAACTATACTAGCTATACTGGGGCAACTATACTAGCTACACTGGGGGCAACTATACTAGCTACACTGGGGGCAACTATACTAGCTACACTGGGGGCAACTATACTAGCTATACTGGGGAAAACTATACTAGCTACACTGGGGACAACTATACTAGCTATACTGGGGGCAACTAAACTAGCTATCCTGGGGACAACTATACTAGCTACACTGGGGACAACTATACTAGCTACACTGGGGACAACTATACTCCCTATACTGGGGCACTATACTAGCTATACTGGGGGCAACTATACTAGCTATATTGGGGGCAACTATACTAGCTATACTGGGGCACTATACTAGCTATACTGGGGGCAACTAAACTAGCTATACTGGGGCAATTATACTAGCTATACTGGGGCAACTATACTAGCTATATTGGGGGCAACTATACTAGCTATACTGGGGCAACTATACTAGCTATACTGGGGACAACTATACTAGCTATACTGGGGACAACTATACTAGCTATATTGGGGGCAACTATACTAGCTGTACTGGGGGCAACTATACTAGCTATACTGGGGGCAACTCTACTAGCTATACTGGGGGCAACTCTACTAGCTATACTGGGGGCAACTCTACTAGCTATACTGGGGGCAATTCTACTAGCTATATTGGGGCAACTCTACTAGCTATACTGGGGGCAACTATACTAGCTATACTGGGGGCAACTATACTGGGGCAACTATACTAGCTACACTGGGGCAACTATACTAGCTACACTGGGGGCAACTATACTAGCTACACTGGGGGCAATTATACTAGCTACACGGGGGAAACTATATTACCTACACTGAGGGCAACTATAGTAGCTATATTGGGGGCAACTATACTAGCTATACTGGGGCAGTGGCGGCGCCAGGGGGGTGCTTTAGGTGCTGAAGCACCCCCTAAAATTGTCCAAGCACCCCGCAGCGTGAACTGACTTTCGGCGTCTAATAGACGCCATGTCAGTTCACTGACAGCAGCAGCACGCAGTTCCGACAGCAGCAGAGCAGGGCTACAGTAAAATGGCGTCTGAAGCACTGCTCTGGAGACTTTGAGTCTGCAGTGCAGGGCTTCGGGCGCCATTTTCCCGCAGCCCTGCTCTCAGCGTGGGAGTATCAGTTGCTGGCTGGCTGCAGAGGATTGTGGGAGCTGCATGCCGGACGGAGCCCGGGACAGGAGGTCTGCTGCTGCTTCAGGTGAGTAAATGTTTTTTCGTATTTCTATTAACAGGTGTATCGACTGTTCTGGCCAGGTCTGCTACATGATTGAAGTGTTTTCTGGCCAAGCCTGCCACATGATTGCATGTATTTTCTGATCAAATCTGCCGACATGATTGCATGTATTTTCTGGTCAAATCTTCCACATGATTGCATGTATTTTCTGGTCAAATCTGCCGACATGATTGCATGTATTTTCTGGGCAAATCTGCCGACATGATTGCATGTATTTTCTGGGCAAATCTGCCGACATGATTGCATGTATTTTCTGGGCAAATCTGCCAACATGATTGCATATATTTTCTGGTAAAATCTTCCACATGATTGCATGTATTTTCTGGTCAAATCTGCCGACATGATTGCATTTGTTTTCTGGGCAAATCTGCCGACATGATTGCATGTATTTTCTGGGCAAGTCTGCTGACATGATTGAAGTGTTTTCTGGCCAGGTCTGCCACATGATTGCATGTATTTTCTGGTCAAATCTTCCACATGATTGCATTTATTTTCTGGGCAAATCTGCCGACATGATTGCATGTATTTTCTGGGCAAATCTGCCGACATGATTCCATGTATTTTATGGGCAAATCTGCCGACATGATTGCATGTATTTTTCTGGGCAAATCTGACGACATTATTGCATGTATTTTCTGGGCAAATCTGACGACATCATTGAACGTAATTTCTAGGCAAATCTGCTCACATTCCGTGTATTTTCTTGAGAAAACCTGCACAATTATGTGAATTTTCTGGGGAAAGGCTCACCAAAACTTGGGCCCACTGTCTTTTGCGTTGCACTTTTAAAGGGAACCCGAAGTGAGAATAATATTGAGGCTGCCATATTTATCTCCTTTTAAGCAATACCAGTTTCCTGGCTGCCGTGTTGGTCCTCTGCCTCTAATTCTTTCAACCATAGACCCTGAACAAGCATGCAGCAGGTCGGGGGTTTCTGACAATATTATCAGAACTGACAAGATTAGCTGCATGCTTGTTTCTGGTGTAATTCAGTTCACTACTGCAGCCAAATAGATCAGCAGGGCTGCCTATTGTTTAAAAGGAAATAAATATGGCAGCCTCCATAGCACTCTCATCCTGGGTTCACTTTAAATTACAGTTAGCTCCGCCCTCATCCGTTCATGGCCGCACCCATTTTTTATTAGCTACCTATACTGAGGCCAACTTTGGGGGGTGGGGGGGGGGGGTGGGTGCCAACGCCTAGCGTGCCACAGTTGCTTTTTTATGGCGGGGGGGGGGGGGGGTGTCTTTTAATACCCAGCACCGGGTGTCAAATGCCCTAGGTACGCCACTGCAGAGACAGACAATAAATCTTTCTGTGCCTCTTATGTGGGATATAAAATAAAGGCTAAAAGTTCAGCAAAGACCGGAACTAAATGTAAACGTTACAAACAGAAGTCATAGGCTTTTGAGAAAATGATGATGCTACTATGAAACAAAGTTTAACCCATTCAGGTTCCGTCGTTTTCACGTGAGAAATGTTCACCTCCCATTCATTAGCCTATAACTTCATCACTACTTATCACAATGCACTGATCTATATCTTGTTTCTTTGGGGGGTACATTTTGCTAAGAGCCACTTTACTGTAAATGCATTTTAACAGGAAGAATAAGAAAAAAATGGAAAAATTCATTATTTCTCAGTTTTTAGCCATTATAGTTTTAAAATAATACATGCCTTCATAATTAAAACTCACGTATAGTTTTTGCCCATATGTCCCGGTTATTACACCGTTAAAATTATGTCCCTATCACAATGTATGGCGACAATATTTTATTTGGAAATAAAGGTGCATTTTTTCCATTTTGCATCTATCACTATTTACAAGTTTAAAATAAAAAAAAATATAGAAATATTTCGTCTTTACATTGATATTTAAAAAGTTTAGACCCTTAGGTAAATATTTACATGTTTTTTTTTATTGTAATGGTTTGTTTTTTTTATAGTAAACATTTTATTTGGGTAGTTTTGGGAGGGTGGGAGGTAAACAATAGATTTATATTGTAAATGTGTGTTAATTTTTTTTTTTTTTTTTACAGGTGTAGTATTACTTTTTGGCCACAAGATGGCGGCCATGAGTTTGTTTACATGATGTCACTCTAAGCGTAACACACGCTTAGAGTGACTCATCGGAGAGTGAATTGCCAGAAAAGGCGCAGCTTCCGAGAGAAGCTGTCGCTTTTTCAGCGGGGGAGAGGAATCAATGATCGGGCACCATAGCCCGATACATTGATTCCGTGGCTACCGAATCCGTGGCCGGGAGTGCGCGTGCACGCGTGCGATCGGCCGCGGGAGCGTGCGGTAGCGCGCATGGTTCCTGGACGTAGAAACTACGTCCAGGAACCAAAATAGGTTAACTACAGATGTTTTTGCCACATTAAATTTCTCTAGCTAAACTAGCAAGTGGCTGCTGTATGAAGAGATCACATTCCAGCACCCAGCCCATGTCTGACAGCTCTGAGCTGGGGAGGGGGGGGGGTGACTCTGTGTGTGCCTGTTTGTATGACCTCTTATCTCTGAAGTAGAGAATTGCTGCAGAGATCTTGTTTTTAAAGACTGAAAGAGTTACTAAAGGACAGAGGCAATAAATCTTTATGGGGTCCTTTTGACCTCCTGGGGGACCATAAGCAATTGATTAGGTTGCCTGGTTGAAGATCCGGCTCTGGTGTGAACCGTGTGGATGATTGTTTTGTTCTTTGTGCCTGACCATCTACAATAAAGTATCGGATTTTATGCCTCTCGGATGTTTGTGGATCATCTCATTTCTCCTCACTGTATAATAAACTAACGAAAACAAGATAGTTCCCATTGTACAATTTGACCGACCTATTTTAATTTCAGCTATGTTTACGTTATAAGTTACCTTTCAGTACCTTTTCAGTTCAGTACCTGAAACTAGACCCATTATTGTGTCTGAACTACCTGGAAGTAAGTCCATCACTACATCCCTTTTAATTTGTTTTAGTGCATCTTAATATTTGTTTGCTCCTTTGTGTTTATCATTATTTTGCGTATTTATCGTTGGCGCTGCTGTGTTTAACATAAATAAACAGATTTCAGGGAACAGAACATACTGGCCCTCATAAACCTAGTAGTGGTATAATTTGCAGATAGTAGGGGCTGCCTGGCTGGATAGTGTACGGGTCTGCCTCTGACACAGGCGACCAGCAGGTCTGGATTTACATCACAGCAGCCTATAGGCACAGATGTCCTGGCACCCTAGACTTCCCCCTCCATGAACCTACAAACCGCCACTGATTAGAGATGGCCCGAACGGTTCGACCGCAAACTTATTCGCGCGAACTTCGGTGGTTCGCGTTTGCGGTGAACCTTGAACTATATGGGAGTTCGACCCGCCCCCCTATACTACATCATTAGGGACAACTTTGACCCTCTACATCACAGTCAGCAGACACAGGGTATTCAATCAGGCTACACTCCCTCCCGAACCCCCCCCCCCCCCCCCCCCTATAAAACGCAGGCAGTGTCAGCCTTTTCACTTACTCATGTGGCTGCAGTAATTAGAGAAGGGAGAGAACCTGCTGACATAGGGAAAGCTTAGTTAGGCTTGTGTTAGGCTTGTTAGGTTGCTACTTCTTGCTGATACTTATTGCTAAAAAAACACTCCTCATCCTCAACAGTTTTTTTGAGAGCTAATTCTTGTTAGTTGTTCTTGTGATCAATTTTTGTGTGTGTGTGTGTGTGTGTGTGTGTGTGTCCCACAGACACTTGTGTTGCATATACAGCCCTCTCAGTCAGTCGCAGCTGCTGGACCTTGGCCCCTTGGTAATTCCTACTGTGCCACTGCCAGGCCCAGCACATTCAGTGACTACCTGTGTGTGTGACAGCTGCACATTTATAATACCAATCACTGCATACCCACCTATTCAGTGCACCTACCTACGTGAGCGCACGCAGTGTTATATACCAGCCAGCCACTGCACCTGTTCATGGTACCTGTGTGTGTGACAGCTGCACATTTGTAATACCAATCACTGCATACCCACCTGTTCGGTGCACCTACCTACCTATGTGAGCGCACGCAGTGTTATATACCACCAGTCACTGCACCTGTTCATGGTACCTGTGTGTGTGTGTGACAGCTGCACATTTGTAATACCAATCACTGCATACCCACCTGTTCAGTGCACCTACCTATCTACGTTAGCGCACACAGTGTTATATACCAGTCAGCCACTGCACCTGTTCACGGTACCTGTGTGTGTGACAGCTGCACATTTGTAATACTAATCACTGCACCTACCTACGTGACCGCAAGCAGTGTTATATTATATACCAGCTGTGTGTGTGACAGCTGCACATTGTATTGATACCAGTCACTGCATACCTGTTCACTGCACCTGTGTGACTGCAAATTATATTAGTCAAGTCAGTGCATACCTTTCACTTCATCCCCCCCCAATATGGGCAAAACAGGCAGAGGCAGATGCAGGCCACCCGGCAGGTCTGTTCGAGGTCATGCTGTCGTGATTTTGTGCGGCCCTGAACCAAAGTAAAGTGTTCAGAAGGCGCCTGCCATCAACCCCACAGATTGTCAGGAGGTAGTTGACTATTTAAAATAGAACACCTCAGCTTCCGCATCTTCCTCCTCCTGCTCTGATTCTGGCACCCCACTTAACACTCAGTCGGCCGCCACCACCATCACCCCAGGGCTCAGTGGTGTGGAAATTTTTGTGTGTGTCTGCCTAAGATGAGAGCAATGCCCTCTGTACTCTTTGCCACCAAAAATTGAAAAATCAAGACCCGCGTAGGGACAACTTACTTACGGAGGCACATGATGACAAAGCACAAACTGCAATGGGAGGACCACCTGAGGAAGTGAAAGATACCAGGCCGCAATTATTTCTCAAAAAAGGTGATACCCAAACTGTACCGTGATGTTGAAAGGCAAGTGGTGTCATCTCTGGCACACAGCGTTGGGTCAACGGTCCATTTGACCACGTGGTCTGCAAAGCACGGTCAGGCCTGCCCAAAGAGTCAGTCCCCACACACAGCATCTCCAGGGGCGGATTTGTACTTTCCAACGCCCTAGGCTGGCTTTCACCAACCGTACCGCCCTCCCCCCAATTCTGTCCAACTCTGACTAGTTTGAATGGGCCCCCCTCTGTTTTGCTGTTTTTCCCCCCTGTTCAACAAAGAAGCAGTGCATGCTCTGTTCACTCCATGTCATTTTGCGCTCCTGTCTGCATACACAGCATCTGATAGTGTTCTGGGCTTGCATACTTCAGAAATGACGCTCATATGTGAGCAGCACTTGTCAAGTACACATACCCATAACACTCCCTCGGCTCCTGTGCACATCCGTACAGGATTGCGAAATTACAAGGAGCCCCAGTGGACAGCGCTGCTTCTTTGACCTCTGTGCGACTAGTTGCAGTCAGAGCCACAAACATGTGACAACAGCACAATGCAGAGAAGTCCATCCAAAACAGAGAACAGGTAAGTAGAAGGATCACTACACACACTGGCATAGATGCAGTGTAATGCTAGGTACACATGATGCAATTTTCTTTACTGTCAGGTCGATTATTTTCATCATGTCTGATCTGATTTCCGATCAATTTTTCGATCAATTTGCTGTTCACTTCTATGAAAAAGCATTCAGAAAATTGATTGGAAAGCAGGTCGGACATGTTGGAAATAGTCTATCTGACAGTAAATCTGTCAGAAAATGGCATTGTGTTTACCTAGCATAAGCTCAGGTGTACATTACACAGTGACAATTTAGCACTTAAGACAGATCTTAAAATCAGCCAGCAGGAAGTTTTGTAACAGAACAACACTTTTTATTGGCTAACCAAAAGAACAACAGTGAGCCTTTGGCTAATGAGCCGTATTCAGACTTTGTTCCTGTATACAAGATGTTAGGGCACACAGCTATATATATATATATATATATATATATATATATATATATATATATATATATATATACATAGGAGAAGCATTGATTGTTTTGTAAATATAAATAAATGTAACACAGTTGTTATTCTGTTTCAAAACATCCTGCTTTCACTGATGGTTAACACAGTACTTTGCTGGCAAAAAAGCCAGGAAAGAGTTAAACTGTAGCACAAAGAAGGCTGCTGTCATTCTCTAGGAGAAAGAAAAACCAAAAAAAGCTACCTCAGCCCGGCGACCATTTGGGCTGGAAAGCTGCCATCACCTGCACTCTCGTCATGGTGCACACCAGTCCAGCACCACCGTCACTACACAAACAGCTGTTTGTGGTGCGTTACACGTTGAGTTTGGTCTGTCAGTGTGAACCAGTACACTAATTGCACTCCCTGATTGATGTATACACATGCAAGATGTTTTAAAGCACTTTAGGCCTTTAATTTAGCATGCAATGTGATTTCTGCCCTTAAAACGCTGCTGTGTGTCAAATCCGGATTTTTCCCCAGGACTTTTGGTGTGTATCCCACTCCGCCATGCATAAACTCAGATGTTAGACCCCTTGAAACATCTTTTCCATCACTTTTGTGGGCAGCATAAATGTTTCTAGTTTTCAAAGTTCGCCTCCCCATTGAAGTCTATTGCGGTTCAAAAAGTTTGCGCGAGCCAAACTTTTTGCGGAGGTTCGCGCCATGTAAATCGGAGATTCAAGCCATCTCTACCACTGATCCGCACCACAAGTGTGCTGCCTGTCCCAGCTGTCACCTCTCCCTTACTACCCTTGCCTATGACAGGTGTCTGCAAATATCCCTTAGCATTAGGCAGCCAGAGATACCATCAGTATTAAGTAGCTACTGGCAGGGCAGGGCCGAGGCATAGGCTGGAGAGGCTCCAGCCTCAGGGTGCAGTGTAGGAGGGGGCGCACAATTCATTCAGCTGTCATTCCTAATTGTGTATGAAGCAGAAAGAAATAAGAAAAGGGGATATATAGCAGTGACTGCAAGCCAGATAACTAGATATTAAGGTGTTGGGGAGGTTGTGGGCCCTGTGGCCCTCTTAGTCTAATAGCAATCAGTGTGTGACGGCTGGGGTGAGAGGGATGGAGGGGCGCACTTTGGTGTTTCAGCCTTGGGTGCTGGAGGACCTTGTCCCTGCTCTGGCTACTGGGGCCTCTGACTGAAGAGAGATCTCATCAGTGGAATGCGGAAAGCTGGGTGTGTCACCTTTCATTTATGCACTGCTCAGGATTCTGCATAGGGAAGTAGGGAGGCACTAAGGGAGGAGATTGAGCCGCCTTTCCATCATCAGGCTCCTGTAGGAACGTGCTTACAGTGCCTTATGGTAACCTGGGGACCAGGGTTCCAATCTGTGCTCTTACTGTTCAGTAAGCCAGCACCTATTCAGTAAGGAGACCTTGGACAAGACCCCTTAACATTGCTATTGTCGAGCGCACCCTAGTGGCTGCAGTTCAAGCACTTTAAGTCCACCAGGAGAAAAGCTCAATATTGTTATTTGTCTTGTCTAGTGAGAGGGCTATGGAGGCTGCCATGTTTATTACCTTTTAAATAATGCCAGTTGTCTTGTCTTGCTGGTCTTGTAAACCAAAGGATACATATGCACTTTTTCATAAATGTCACCCTGAAAGATCTTTCTTGATCGCACAAACAAAATGCTTGACCGCCTGTACTGTTCTATGGAGAAGAGAGGATAGAGAGTGAGTGAAAGTATAAATCCTCTTGTTACATTCATACTTTACTAAGTATGACTGGAGCTCTCACCACACTGAAGGCCCTTTCACACTGGGGCGGTGCGGTATTTTTACCGCACCTCACCACCAGCAATAAAAGTCTATGGAGACTTTCATACTGCGACGTTACGGCGCAACGCAACATAAGCAACCTTTTTGCTGTATCCCGGTCGCAGGTTCAGAACTATGTTACCACGCTGCTTCTGCATCTATATACGGCAGCCCGGAAGTAATGTTAGTCTATGGCGACGTGGGGATATTTAAAAAATGACCGTCACGGCACGCATGTAGGAAAGCAAATTTTTAAAACTATGCTTCTCTGTGCGCTTCCGCATACCCCGAAGCAGGAAGTGACGGCAAGCATGGGTCACTTCCTGTTTGTCTCAATGCCAGATGGGGAATACCTCGTAGTAACGCGTTATTCCACCAACGCCTGTTTCTGGCAGAGCGATGCAGTGCAGCCAGGGGCATAACTAAAATCACTGGGCCCCCTGTGAAAATTTGGATGTCCCCCCCCCCCCCCCGGGGCCCGCTCAAGGTCGTTTGGGGGGGAAGGAGGAGTTGCAGCATGAGGGGAGAGCATTGGACCCCACATCGGTGGGGAGGAGGAGGCACTTCCCCCCCCCCTCAACTCAGGCTCCCCCCTCAGGGCTCCCCCTCCAGCATTAATAGGTGGCAGCAGCGGCAGGCAGGAACACAGACATGCCTCTGTGTTCCACTGCGGGGGTCCGATCTCTAATTGCCGCACGCTACTTCCTGATAAACAGGCGGTGGAACACATACGAAATTGAACAGGTGTTCCTAATAATCCTTCAGGTGAGTGTAGGTATGCCTGTGTTCCTGCCGCCACTGCTGCTATATGAGGGGGTCAATGCTCTACCCTCATGCTGCGACCCCTCCTGTCCCCCAAAACGGCCCCCGGGCCCCGGCTGCAGCCCCTATTGTTACGCCACTGAGTACGGCGGAAGTGAAGCGCCACATGGCTTATAGTGTGAAACCGGCCTGAAGATAGTCTAAGATTATAGGCTCACAGCTCACATGCAGTGGCTGGATAGTATAATGGTTAAGGGCTCTGCCTCTGACACAGGAGACCTGGGTTCAAATCTCGGCTCTGCCTGTTCAGTAAGCCAGCACCTATTTCAGTAAGGAGTTTCTTGGGCAAGTCTCCTTAACACTGCTACTGCCTACTGAGTGCGCTCTAGTGGCTGCCTCGCAAGCGCTTTGAGTCCGACAGGAGAAAGGCGCTATACAAATACTGCCATTATTATTATTATTATTATTATATGGGGCATTTTATGCCAATCGCAATTCATGAACAAGCTTTGCAAATCAAAGTATTGCTGCCAATGAGATACCGTAAGAGAAAATGTATAACAACAAACAATAAAACACTCACAGTCTTGGACCAGTCAGAGTGCAGTATTTGGAGCAGGCTGTGTTATATAGGTGCTTTTTGCTTTACTTTTGTATGCAAACATATGACTTTGAAAGCTCTAGTCGTCTGAAAAGTGCTACAGACTATGGTGGCGCTATGCAAAAAAAATATATTCTACTCTGTGCAGATAAATGAATAGCCATGAGTAATAATGAAACTGCATAATGTCACGACTTCCAGGGTTGTTCTGCCACAGTCATACTGAAAATACACAGCTTGCCACTGCAGAAGCTCGCGCGGGTGTAACAGACATTGGCTCAGAGCAAACGTATAGAGTAGATGCTGCCAGTTCATAAACAGCTGAATGCTACTGATAACTGTGCGTAGCTATGGGAGGGCAAGAAGGGACATACGTCCCCGGGCGCAGCACTGTGAGGGGGGCGCTCAGCATGGCCGCTACACTCTCATGTGCATGTGAGACGGCTCGCTGGCTGCCCCAAGTGCCCCTGCTTCTCTCCCTCCCTCTACAGGTGAGTGCAGAAGCATTAGCAGCAGAAAAAGCGGGGCACATCTGGCTATCTAAAGGGGAACACATCTGGCTATCTATAGATGTGCATGTCTGGCTATCTAAAGGGGGGGGGGGGGGCGGGGGGAAGAAGGGGAGCACATATAGTTATCTAAATGGGGCACACCTGGCTATCTAAAGCGGGCACATTTGGCTATTTTAACCACTTGAGGACCCACCCTTTACCCCCCCTTAAGGACCAGCGTTATTTTTTGTGATCTGTGCTGGGTGGGCTCTGCAGCCCCCAGCACAGATCAGGTTTCATGCAGAGCGATAAGATCGCCCCCCTTTTTCCCCCCTATGGGGATGGTGTGCAGGGGGGGTCTGATCGCTCTGGTGGGCAGGCTTGTTGCGGGGGGGGGGGGGGGCACCTCAAAGCCCCCCTCCGTGGCGAAATTCCCCCCTCCCTCTCCTACCTGCTCATCCCCGGTGATCGGGGCTGCACAGGACGCTATCCGTCCTGTGCAGCCAGTGACAGGCTGTCCCCAGTCACATGGCGGCGATCCCCGGCCGCTGATTGGCCGGGGATCGCCGATCTGCCTTACGGCGCTGCTGCGCAGCAGCACCGTACAATGTAAACAAAGCGGATTATTTCCGCTTGTGTTTACATTTAGCCTGCGAGCCGCCATCGGCGGCCCGCAGGCTATTCACGGAGCCCCCCGCCGTGAATTGACAGGAAGCAGCCGCTCGCGCGAGCGGCTGCTTCCTGATTAATCAGCCTGCAGCTGGCGACGCAGTACTGCGTCGCTGGTCCTGCAGCTGCCACTTTGCCGACGCACGGTATAAGCGTGCGGTCGGCAAGTGGTTAACCTTCCTAGCGTTATGATTATTTCCAGATTTTATTGAAAGCGGTGCAATTTTTTCACAAGCTTTTAAACGCTAAAAATCATACCGCTAGATAGATCTGCAGCAGCCCGGCACATTACTCACTTACCATGGATCTAGCTCGGGGTTACCGCTCTGAGCTGCAGATTTCTGTCCCGAGCCTGACTCGGGATTAACGCTAAGGGGATTAAGGGGGGCACATCAGGCTATCTATAGGGTGGAAGGGGGCACATCTAAAAAGCAGGTGTACATTTGACTCCACCCTTCCCCAAGACCACATTCTGATGCGCGGGCATGCCCGTTTTGTCGGGGGGGGGGGGGGGGACAACTGTGGCTCAGTGAAAATTCAGTAAGGACTGCCAGTAGTCAGCCATGTAAATTCCAATAACAGGAAATTAATGCTTTCATTTGTATGTTGTTGTTTTTTTTAAAACAAGCTTTGCAAGGTTATTATAAATATGAACAGACAATGTCCCTTACCTGCTCCACCACATATATTCCATAGTCTGCCCGTTGCTTTTTTAGGAAAGGATGCATGTTGTAAAGCCAGACCTCAAGGTGTGGCTCTCTGTTTCGAAAAGGGATCACTATAGCAATTTTCTGAAGCGCTGTACAGGTGTCAGGCTTGCTGCGACCGCCAAATTCCATATCTTCATTTTGTCTGACTGACATTACAAAAGACACATTTGTTTCAACACGGTAAGGACCTAGATGTGAGGAAACACGTTACATCAAAAGTCATGCTTTAAAGCTACAAGCATATATCAAATATAACTCATGGGGATAGGTAGTGGGTTATTTTTGTGTTGTATACCAACATCAATGTTAATTTGCATTGTATGAACTATTTACTATTAAATACACTATATACAAGAAGACATGAACCAAAACATAAACAAAAACTTGCCATAAGATGGGCAACTAAAAATAAATTGAAGATGAAAGTCTTCTCTACTAGGTGCAAACCTAAAGCTTGTCCCAAACACAGCAATATAAATGTACAGTTTATTTCCAGAGTTTTGGTTGAACTCGATGGACGTATGTCTTTTTTCAACCAAAATAACTATGTAAGTATGTAAAATCCAAATAGCTTTTGATCAGTCTACCACAGACAAGTGGCTCCCAGAGTAGGGCTGTTTGGACTTACAAAATCAGCCTTTTTATCTCACCTGAGCATCTGTCTGGCAGAACACCAAGGCCTCAATTCACTAAGCTTTAACAAACACTTTATCAAACTTTTGATAATTTACCTCATGGGTAAAATCTAATTTTGAATTCATTAAGGTGTTATAGATTTATTGAACGTTTTATCGATAAAACATTCAATACATCTACAGTATAACACCTTAGTGAATTCAAAATTAGATTTTACCCATGAGGTAAATTATCAAATGTTTGATAAAGTGTTTGATAAAGCTTAGTGAATTGAGGCCCAGATCTCTGAATGAATTTGCTAAAATGGCAGTGGAGAGGAAATTTGGGACACTTATAAATGCCATCTATCACTTTCCAAGACACTCCCTCCCTGCAACTGCCACATAATGCTGTTTAAGGAAAACCTGAACTGAAAATTAAAAGTCAAAATAAGCATGCACAAGTCATACTTACCTCCCGTGTAGTCTGCTCATCAATCTCCTTTTCCTCTCCTGCGTCCTGTTTGTCCACAGTGATCAATGGAATTCTCTGTCCTCCATTTTGAAAATGGCCATTATACCATAACAGCTTTCTGGTCAGCACACAGTTAAACTATAACATCGTCCACTTGAACCATAGGGAAACATGGACATTACCGGGCATATCAGTTGTCCACTCAGCTATAACTGACAGCAACTGATATATAACTGACAGCAACTGATATATTTCAGTTCTGCCAAAATGTTGTCAGAACTGGAAGGGATTATTGTCAGAAGAAAATGGTGAGCTTCTGAGAGGAACTGATGGCAAGGTAACTATGTAATGTTCATTTGAAGTTACCTCATGTCTTTATTTTAAATAATTTTACTCAGTACAGGTTCCCTTTAAGGCTTTTTTTGTAATTTAATGTCATAAAAGCCTACTTTTCCATAACAGTGTGCAACCATCAAGAAATTTCCAAAACTGACTGAAGCTGAAATTGCTCATCTTTGCATCTGTACTCTTTTTGTGCAATACAGACCGCCTACAATCTCCCCATCCTGCCGCAGGAGTAGTAGGCTGAGGAGTGGACTAGTTTACTGACTGGCTGCAAACCTGGAAGCTCCAATATCACAAATAGCCAATAACAACCCTATAGTCTGTGATCCAGCAGTCACTCTTCTTAAAGAGTAACTGTCAGGCTACAAAAGCTAATTTAAACCTCTATTCTCCTGTGTTAAACAGTTTAGAAGGAAGCCAAAAAGGCAATACTGAAGATAAAATCTCTCTTACATTTGATGTGTGCTTAACAGCAAAGCTGTTATTCCCAAGCTCTTAAGAGGACGCAAGCCGCATACCATACTGCAAAGCATTATGGGGCTCTCCCCTCGGCTGCTAATGAGAAGTTACAGGGTCAAGTAACAATAGCATGTAACTCAGTCCAGGGCACAGCACTGATAAATCTCCCAGCAGAGTACACTGCAGGAGTCCGCTATTGTTCCTAGCCACATGGCTAATTAATATTCACTGCACACTAGTGTTATTCAGTACCAGCGTTTGTGAGAGTGGAATCATCAGGAAGCAGGCAGGACATGACGACACATTTGGCTTCATAGGAGACAGACAAACATGGAACCTGCCATGAGCTGTCAGGAGCATCATTCTCTGCATATACTATATAAAGATTCTGTGAAATCCAAACGTGGACAGTGAAATGCATATGTAATGTAAGTACAGCCAATGTTTAGCTACTGATATATGTGTTTATTTTCTCTGAGACCTTATACCTAACAGCTCCTCTTTAAAGAATACCAGTAGGAGAAAGGGGGGAGAGCAGGCATATACAGGGAGCTGTCCTGATGCCCACCACTCCGGCAGCCTCTTCCGGGTTGCCAGGGTCGGGCATTAGTGTGCAGGCGCTGGCCCGGTGGCACGTCCTACAGCATGTGCCCACGGCCGGGAGCGCACTGTGTATGCGCATGACATCACAACTACATACATGTCTGCTCCTTCATTTCTCCTACTTTATTCAGCTCTGGTATCCTTTCATGTTTGATAGAGGTAAAAGTGTTTAAGGCCAGAGCTATTCAGAGAGAGAGAAAGAGAGAGAGAGAGAGAATCTTGTGCATGCGGACAATAACCATGGGCCTGACGCTGCACTCTAAGCTACCCAGTCTGGCATACGTATGTTACCGGCAGCTTTCATATGGGCGCAGGGAGAACCTGAGGGACAGCAATATATTTCCCTAGTGATTGCCTAGTGATTACCTAATTTACTCCTTTTGTAGTGTAAGATCCGGCTATTGCCAGCATCCGAATTACAGTGTTTCTAATGGAATTCCCTTTGCCCCACTATAGTTGTAAACAACATCACAGTCTGTGGTAATGCCCAAATAAGACACTGTGCAGCGCCACCTGCAGGCCCCACAGATGTTGAATAGGGCACTGTACCTACTTCTGTCATAGTGCCCTACTCCACTGCTGTGAAGCTTGCAGGCAAGAAGGTTGAAACTGGCTGAGAACTAACTGGCCCCCTCCTGTGCTGCAGCTCCAGCAGAGCATGGTATTTTTCTTGCTCCAGCAAGTAGGTAACTAAGCAATGGTGCAAGGCAGCCTAAAATCACACAGGAGTCTATCCCGACATTCACCACCAGCCATATCGTCCCCATGGCCATTAATCACTTTGTTAGAAGTATCAACAGGATTACTACCTAAACTGCAGTATAGTAAAACAACCACAAGATGTCACTGTGTGTAAAATGCGATGATGATCTTGATAGGAGTGCTATTTCCTGTATTCTCTCTTTGTTACTCTCTGTTCTAAGTAAGCTACATTTTCTGATGTGGGTGATTTAATCTCTGCATGTTATTCTTCGGTAAAGAGCTCTAACTTGTTATACTGGGTGCCCATCTGTGCATAGAGAACACTCTCCTCCAACATACTGATCACATTTTTTCATGTATGGTCCTAACAGTGACCTGGGGTTTGCCTAGCATTCAGAGCCACTGGACTGAGTTCAATTATTTTTTCTAGTTAATATTGTAACAAAACATGCAACTAACACTTTGTATACAGTAGCAGTGTTTATATTAAAACTATAGGGGGTGAAATTGGAGAATTTTTTCCTTGTTTTCCCTTTAAAATGCATAGAAAATAAAGTAATTACTGAAAACAAATATCAACCCCAAAAAGCCCAATTGGTTGTGAAAAAAACAAGATATAGATCATTGTGATTAGTAGTGATTAAGCTATTGGCAAATGAAAGGGATGAGCACTGAAAGGTGAAAATCAATCTTGTCCATTAGGGTAAAAACCCCTTTGGGGTGAAGTGGTTAAATACAAATTCATTATAATGCTGCAACTTTTTCCACTCTCTTATCCCCCCCCCCACTCCCCCAATCCCTAGCCCCACCCAGGAGAGCAGCTGACTTGGCCCAGTCTCCATGCAACAATGTATTATAAGTCATACTGAAATTACCTAAATTAGGAGGAAGTTCAGGACACGGTTTTTGCTCTTCAGGTGTGATATTCATGTTTTCTATCAATGGCTTTGACCAGAAATCTGCTCCTATTATTCCTGCAAAAAAGATATACTTTGTTTTATTATTTTTATTATTACTTCTTCGTCATATCTTTTATTCTCAGAGTGAAAGAAGAAAAAGCTGGTCGGCGCTACAGCAACAGCAATTAAACAGCCAATATTGTCACCTATAATAATTTAAAACACATTCAAATAAGAAGTACATTTCTCCCAGAGTAAAATGAGCCATAAATGACTTTTCTCCTAAGTTGCCGCCACTTACAGTAAGTAGTAGAAATCTGACATTACCAACAGATTTTGGACTAGCCCATCTACTCATAGGGGGGTTCTCAGGGTTTTCTTTATTTTTAAAAGCACTTAGTGAATGGCAGTTACTCCGTCCAACTGCCAAAATAGTGTGCAGTGAGCAGGGAGGCTGGCCAGCATCTTTGTATTAACCTCCCTGGCGTTCTGGACGAGCTGAGCTCGTCCAGTCACGCCGGGGTGCACCGCTCAGGCCCTGGTGGGCCGATTTGAATATATTTTCTTTAAACACGCAGCTAGCACTTTGCTAGCTGCGTGTTCTACGTGATCGCCGCCGCTCGCCGCCAATCCGCCGCTACCCGACGCATAACAGCCCCCCCCCCCGGGACCCCTGCGCAGCCTGGCCAATCAGTGGCAGGCAGCGCTGAGGGGTGGATCGGGACGCCATGTGACCTCACGACGTCGATGACGTCATCACGATCGTCCCCATGGCGCCGGGGAAGCCCTAAAGGAAATCCCGTACAGAACGGGATTTCCTGATGGGCATAGGCGCCGGCGGCAATCGGAGGGGTGGGAGGGACGCCGCAGGGAGGGGGGCATCATGTAGCTGGCGCTAGGCTAGCTACATGATAGGAAAAAAAATGCAAAAAAAAACTTCCGCGGACCTGCGGCCGCGGGAATCAGAACTCCAGGGAGGTTAATCATTTTCAGGGAATATCTTTATAAACAAAAAAAAGATTTTCGCGACAGTTCCTCTTAAAGGTTGCTTATCTCACTTCTCGCTGCTCTGCATGCTCTGGAGTAAACAACAGAACTGTAAAGGTAGCCATACATCAGGCGGCCAATTGGCCATCCAATTCGATTATTATAATCGAATTGGATGAAAATCAGTGCTGCCAAGTGCACGCCCGACCGGCAGGGGCATAACAATTACTCATAGGGGCCAAAATAACCCAATGTTCACACCCTTTCCCTTGCCTACCCCCTGTGACCCTCACAGCCTGGGGCCCATCTCACAAGGATCATCAAACAAGTGTGAACATCATAATCTTCACACCCATAACAAGTGTAGCCACAAAAACACCTGATCTGGAGGATGGACCCCTTTATCAGAAGGAGTGGAGTAGTAGTTGGGGCCCCCTTACAGCTCTTGGCTCCCCTGTAGTTATGCTTCTGGTCTTTGGAGTTCTATAATAAATGTATGATGGACTGAATGTAGCATGTCAACATATTTTCAACTCTACGGCTCATAAAAGAAATCATAAATAAAGAATATATATTTATAAAATGTAATTGTATATAGGTGCAGTTCTGGAACAATCCTGCCAAAAAGCGCCGGAAATACCGGGTGACACTGCCAACCTGTGCCATAGCTTTGTACTGCATTGTGCACAGAGCCAGCAGTTGCAGGGATGAGATCAAGATTTAAAAACATTTCTGATGAATATCTGGTTGTGCAATCAGCGATGATCGTAATCAACAAATTACGATTTCGCTAAATTTCGCGTACATTTTCGCAATTACGCTTATACGCATTTACGATTTGCAAATTCAATTTATTTCGTGTAGTCATTCATAATTTCGCATACAATTTTGCAAAATTTTGCGTCATTTCTTGCTGACTTTAGCAGTGAATAGCAATGCTATTGACACCAAAATTGCTACACATCTTAAGGAGAATAGTGGGTACCGAGCAAAAAAAAAGAATTTTACAAAAATACTTTATAGTTTTTAATAAACTCGATTTTAAATATGCAAGTAAAAAATGTTTTTTAACCACTTGAGGACCCACCCTTTACCCCCCCTTAAGGACCAGCTCTGATTTTTGTGATCTGTGCTGGGTGGGCTCTGCAGCCCCCAGCACAGATCAGCTGGCATGCAGAGCGATCAGATCGCCCCCCTTTTTTCCCCCCTATGGGGATGATGTGCAGGGGGGGTCTGATCGCTCCTGCTGGTGGCATGTTGCTGGGGGGGGGCGGGCACCTCAAAGCCCCCCTCCGCGGCGACATTCACCCCCCTCCCTCTCCTACCTGTCCCCCCCGGTGATCGGGGCTGCACAGGACGCTATCCGACCAGTGCAGCCTGTGACAGGATGTCGGCTGTCACATGGCGGCGATCCCCGGCTGCTGATTGGCCGGGGATCGCCGATCTGCCTTACGGCGCTGCTGCGCAGCAGCGCCGTACAATGTAAACAAAGGAGACAAATGTCTCCTGCGTTTACATTTAGTCTGCGAGCCGCAATCAGCGGCTCGCAGGCTATTCACGGAGACCCGCTCCGTGATCTAACAGGAAACGGCCGCTCGCGCGGCCTTTCCTGATTAATTAGGGAGGCACCTGGCGACGCAGAGCTGCGTCGCTGGTCCTCCAGCTACCACTTTGCAGCCGCACGGTATGAGTGTGCAGTCAGCAAGTGGTTAAACTTAAAAAAAACCTTAAAAAACATTCTTTGCATTTTTTAAATCGAGTTTCTCAAAAACGACAAGGTCTTTTTGAAAAATGTTTGTGACTTGTACCCACTATTCTGCTTAACATATGTAGCAATTTTGGTAGCAATAGCATGTATGGGGGCTTTGCAATTAACCTCTAAAATCGGCACAAAATTATGCGAAATTTCACGGAAATCATTTAAAATTTTAAAATACTTCTATTACATACGAAATTAATTCCGATGCGTAATTGCGAATTTCGATGCGAAATTTCAGCCCACCACTGTTCGCAATATCTTAGATAATTAAGGTAACCATATACCAATCGAGTTAAGTTACCAAAGATTAGATATTACATTAATATATAAACAACATCTACTAATTATCACTTTTACTACTTTTGTTACTTTTGTGTCTTTCTAGATACTGCTTACATCTTCTGCAACACTTTGTAGGGATAGAAAGCCATGTCGCCAACTGGACCTCACAATCTAATCCCTGTCATAGTCATAGTCTTTGGTCCCTATTGTCAACTAAGGTCAATTTGGGAGGGGGGGGGGGGGCAGGGCAATCAACTTATCTGTATGTTTTTGGGATGTAGGAGGAAATTGGAGTGCCCAGGGGAAGCCCATACAGACCAAAGGAGAACACACAAACACTATAATTATAATGTCCAGGCCTAGATTTGGGAAACTGGGGACCTCAACACTGCTGGACCAGAGTGCTATCCACTACATCACCACTCTATGGAAACTGTTGCAAATATAGAGCGGACATATCAGTTTTTCCTAATCAAACTTATTGAATGGGATGGAAATATTTCTTTGTGTATGGCCAGCTTATATAACTGTACTAGGGGTTAGATTGGGATCTCCTTCGCAGAACGCTTTGTGATAAAAGCTGTTTGAGGTACTCATTATAGTGCTGTGGAAGATGTCAGCCGAATACAATGTTAAAAGCTCAGAGGCAAGTGAAAGGTTCTTCTTTACTGTAAGAATCCGGTTCCAGACTTGAGTTCCTTAAAGGACAACTGAAGCGAAGGGGATACAGTGGTATGCCAAAGTTTGGGCAACCTTGTTAATCGTCGTGATTTTTCTGTGTAAATCGTTGGTTGTTACAATTAAAAATGTCAGTTAAATATATTATATAGGAGACACACACAGTGATATTTGAGAAGTGAAAGGAAGTTTATTGAATTTACAGAAAGTGTGCAATAATTGTTTAAATAAAATTAGGCAGGTGCATAAATTTGGGCACTGTTTTAGAACTAATTATTGGAGCTCAAATTGGCTTGGTAAGCTCAGTGACCCCTGACCTACATACACAAGTGAATCCAATGATAAGAAAGAGTATTTAAGGGAGTCAATTGTAAGTTTCCCTCCTCTTTTAATTTTCACTGAAGAGCAGCAACATTGGGGACTCATAACAACTCTCAAATGACCTGAAGACAAAGATTGTTCGACATCATGGTTTAGGGGAAGGATACAGAAAGCTGTCTCAGAGATTTCAGCTGTCTTTTTCTGCAGTTAGAAACATATTGAGGAAATGGAAGACCACAGGCTCAGTTCAAGTTAAGGCTCGAAGTGGCAGACCAAGAAAAATCTCGGAGAGACAGAAGCGAATAATGGTGAGAACAGTCAGAGTCAACCCACAGACCAGCACCAAAGACTTACAACATCATCTTGCTGCAAATGGAGTCACTGTGCATAGTTCAACCATTTGGCACACTTTACACAAGGAGATGCTGTATGCGAGAGTGATGCAGAGGAAGCCCACAGCACAAACAGAGCCGCTTGAGGTATGCTAAAGCACATTTGGACAAGCCAGCTTCATTTTGGAATAAGGAGCTGTAGACTGATGAGTTATTTGGGCATAACAAGGGGCATTATGCATAGAGGAAAAAGAACACAGCATTCCAAGAAAAACACTTGCTACCTACAGTAAAATATGGTGGTGGTTCCATCATGCTGCGGGGCTGTGTGGCCAATGCAGGGATTGGGAATCTTGTCAAAGTTGAGGATCGCATGGATTCCACTCAGTATCAGCAGATTCAGGAGACCAATGTCCAGGAATCAGTGACAAAGCTGAAGCTACTCCAAGGCTGGATCTTTCAACAAGACAATGAGTGACCCTAAACACTGCTCAAAATCCACTAAGGCATTCATGCAGAGGAGCAAGTACAACGTTCTGGAATTGCCATCTCAGTCCCCAGACCTGAATATAATTGAAAATCGGTGGTGTGAGTTAAAAAGAGCTGTCCATGCTCGGAAGCCATCAAACCTGAATGAACTAGAGATGTTTTGTAGAGAGGAATGGTCCAAAATACCTTCAACCAGAATCCAGACTCTCGTTGGAACCTACAGGAGGCGTTTAGAGGCTGTAATTTCTGCAAAAGGAGGATCTACTACATATTAATTTCATTTCTTTTTTGTGGTGCCCAAATTTTTGCACCTGCCTAATTTTGTTTAAACAATTATTGCACACTTTCTGTAAATCCAATAAACTTCTTTTCACTTCTCAAATATCACTGTGTGTGTCTCCTATATGATATATTTAACTGACATTTTTTATCGTAACAACCAACGATTTATACAGAAATATCATGACGATTAACAAGGTTGCCCAAACTTTCGCACCCCACTGTATATAGAGGCTGACATATTTATTTCCTTTTAAGCAATACTAGTTGCCTGGCTATCCTGCAGATCCTCTGCCTCCAGGGCCAGGCCAAGGCAGAGGCGAGAGAGGCTTCAGCCTCAGGCGCAGTGTAGGAGGGGGTGCACAACTCACCTAGCTATCAATCCCCTATTGTGTTTGAAGCAGAGAGAAATAAGAAAAGGGGATACATGGCAGTGACTACAAGCCAGATAACTAGAGAGTAAGGTGCTGGGGGGTTTGTGGTTCTTGGGGTGCATCTTAGTCTAATAGAAATCAGGGTGCGACGGCTGGAGTGGAGGGATGGAGGGGCACATTTTATGTCTTAGCCTTGGGTGCTGGAGGACCTTGTCCTGGGTCTGTCTGCCTCTAATATTTTAAAGTATTAAATCGCAAAAAAATGTAAAATGCATGTAAAATCATACAAATAATAAATACATTTCTCTCCGAGTAAAATGAGCGACAAATTAATTTTCTCCTATGTTGCTGTCAGTTACCGTAGGTAGTGGAAATCTGATATAACTGACAGGTTTTGGACTAGTCTAGCTCTCCATGGGTGATTCTCAGCACAGCCTTTATTCTTTATAAAAACAGTCTTTAAAAAGGATTAATACAAAGTCGCTGGCCAGCTTCCCTGCTCACTGCACACCTCTTTAACAGTTTGAGCAACTGCTTTTCACTAAGTACTCTGAAAAGAAAGAAAACACTAAAAACCCCGCATTAGGAGATGGGCTAGTCCAAAACCATCAGAATTTTACTGTCTATTGTAAGTGACAGCAACATAGGAGAAAAGTAATTAATAGTGTATTTTACTCTGGAAGTAACCTGCAACTTACTTGTATGTGTTTACATGTATTTTAAATGTTTCGATTTTTACGATAGTGGTCCTTTAAGCCATAAACCCCGAACAAGCATGAAGCAGATCAGATTTTTCTGACATTACTCAGAGATCTGACAAAATTAGCTGCATACTTGTTTCTCGTGTTATTCAGACACTATGGCAGCCAAATAGATTAGTATGGCTGCCAGGCAACTAGTATTGTTTAAAAGGAAATTAATATGGCAGCCTCCACATTCCTCTCTATTCAGTTGTCCTTTTAATCCAGTCTCTCTTTCCTCCAACAGAACAGGTTCTAGCAGACCTGCAATGTAAACTTTTCTAAGAAATAAGCAATGTTACTCAAACATACTGTTTAAATAGGAATCACACAAGAAATATTCTGCTTCAGGGCGCGTTTCCACTTGAGCGGAAACTGCCGCGAATCCGCAGAGTTTCCCTGCAGGTGAATAGTGCGGGGAAACTCTGCCACAGGGTGCAATGGTAACGCCAGCCGAATCGCTACCGCTAGCGATTCGGCCGGCTTTTCCATCCAAATCGGCGCGGGAGGCTGCGGATCCCATAGCCGTGCATGGCACGGCAGATGGGATTCGCCTGCTTTCCCCGCAGTCCCAGAAGAGCCGGCGCGCGTCTCGCTGACGCGCGCCGCTCAGATGGAAACGCGTCCTCACTGATATACCAATCGCTAACTAATCAACTTTAAGGCTGCATCTGTCCTAAATGCACTCTTGTGGCTGGCTGGCAAAGACGCTGCTAAGGATCTTTCTAAGAACTAATCGTTATCTATGCATTGCATCTTTATATTGCAGTCAATTCATTTTATGCACTCATCATTACAGTGCTACCGAGGAAGCGAGTATATAATCCTGCGATACATGTGAGGCCATTTATCCCATACACTCTCAACCTTGCTAAACATCATTACATGCATATTAGGAATCTCTGATGTTGGGACTAGTACTCTGAGATACGATAGTTTCACTTTTATGTGCACTTGTATAGTACAATTATATATGTTGTTCCACCAATCATAGAGTAATGTACAGGTGGTACCCTACTTACAAATAGGTTCCGTTCCAGGAGTTTGTTTGTAAGTTGAATTTGTTTCTAAGTTGAACAATTAAAATTACTCAAGTGGGAGCGCTGGACATATACAAATTACTGCCCCTTACAGGTCAAAATCAATTTATTAGTAGCAAAATTAATGCAATTGTATTAAAACATGTATTTCATATACACACACTCTCATACACAGGCATACTGGTTTCCCATAAAGATATAATTTTTTTTTTTGTATATATAGAAAAATTGTATATATAGAAAAATTGGATTGGATCCTTTAAAACACCAAAAATATCGATGGAGTCCAAACAAATATTTTCCCATGGACAAGTGCTATGCGCCAAACCAGTAACCGGACACTGGAAAGAGGACTACAGAAACAGTAGCAGATTAGTCCCTGTGATTGGTTGATACATCAGGTAGTGCTCTTCCAATGGCATTAAACCTTTAAATCATATAACCGGCTTACTTATGTTGCTATGTAACTATATTAAGGGTCTCACCACAAGCTGGAGTATTTTATCGGAATGCTCTGGTAACCAATTACAGTCCTTACGTGTAGGAATTGTTATTGGTTACCAGAGCATTCCGATGAAATACTCCAGCTTGTGGTGAGACCCCTAATATAGTTACATAGCAACATAAGTAAGCCGGATATATATGATTTAAAGGTTTAATGCCATTGGAAGAGCGCTACCTGATGTATCGACCAATCACAGGGACTAATCTGCAACTGTCTCTGTAGTCCTCTTTCCAGTATCCGGTTACTGGTTTGGCGCATAGCACTTGTCCATAGGAAAATATTCGTTTGGACTCCATCGATATTTTTGGTGTTTTAACCTCCTGAGCGATAATCCCGAGCTGAGCTCGGGGTATATCGCGCAGGAGGACTTCTCAGGCCCTTGTGGGCCGATTTGCATAATTTTTTTTTTGTTACACGCAGCTAGCACTTTGCTAGCTGCGTGTAACTTCCGCTCGCCACCGCTCACCACCGATCCGCCGCTGCCTGCCGTGCCACGAAGCCCCCCCCCCAGACCCCTTGCGCAGCCTGGCCAATTAGTGCCAGGCAGCGCTGAGGGGTGGTTCGTGACTCCCTCTGACGTAACGACGTCCATGACGTCGGTGACGTCATCCCGCCCCGTCTCCATGGCGACCGGGGAAGCCCAGCAGGAAATCCTGTCTGAACGGGATTTCCTGCTTACTATGATCGCCGGAGGCGATCGGAGTGGGTGGAGGGATGCCGCTGGGGAGGAGGCGGGGGGAGGAGAGAGAGGCAGAGCAAAAGCCGGCGGCTTCATCTGCTTCATTGCCGCCGGCTTAATGTCATTAAATGAACTAGGTTGCGATACATTTGGCCGCTGCGCTGCGGCCAGAAGATACATGCATGTTACATGAATCATTCCATTCCTCACATTGGCCACAGCGCAGCGGCCACTTCGCACATTGGCCGGCCAGAACCCGAAGTGGCCGGCCAGAACTAGAAGTGGCCAAACTTCGGGTTCTGGCCGTAAAATATACAAACAATGTTTTATATTTTTATGGGAAACCAGTATGCCTGTGTATGAGAGTGTGTGTATATGAAATACATATTTTAATACAATTGCATTAATTTTGCTACTAATAAATTGATTTTGACCTGTTAGGGGCAGTAATTTGTATATGTCCAGCGCTCCCACTTGAGTAATTTTAATTGTGTATCTTTAGGATTGGTGGGAACAGGGGAAATCCCACCAAAGTGGGTAGCAGCAGGAAGAAGTATTTTATGTGAGATATAATTTGAATAATACAGTTAGCCCTGATTACCTTTCACTTCTGATCATCTATCCCACTACTCTTTGTATATGTAATACAAGTTTATCTACATTAGTATAAATAATTAGTTGCATCTCTTATATTTCAGCAGCGCCCCTTTAGATCTTCTAATTCCTCGTTTCTAAGTTGAGTCGATGGATAAATGATTTACTTTCGGACAACTCTGGATTTGGACATACAGTATAAACTATGTTTTTTGCTGTTTTCACGGTGCTTTTAAAATGTTTTAAACGACTTATAACCCTTTATACGGTACAGTAGCATTGAACAACAAAAACATAATAAAAAACATTATTGTATATGTTGTACATGAAGACAACTTTGTGTGTATACCTGAAACGTAACTGGAGTCGTTTGTATGTAGGGGACTATCTGCTCTCTATTGAAACATAAAAAGAACAAAAAGGTTTTTTTTTCATTAGATTAAGGCTAAGTTCACAGTGGTGCATTGCATAACGTGCGCTATATAATGACTAAACTGCAATGGAGACTGGACATAGACTTTAATGCAAAGCCTTCATGCAGTGAGGTAGAATAACATGATCCATTGCAATGCAGTACTGTGAACATGCTCATAGAATTGTATGGGCAGTGAGCTGACATGCTAAATTATTCTGCAACACAACTGATGCCCTGTGAACCAGTCAGGGAAACATCCAGCCACTTACCTTGTGTTTTATAGGTTCTAGATCTGACCTTCGACAGGTATTTATCCAAACAAAAGGTTTTCAGATTGAGCATGAATAATACGGCAACGCAAAGAAACGCCAACAGAACCTTAACATAAGCCATTAGTTCCTCAGTTCCTTCTGATCTTCTTCTTGTACCAGTCAATAGACTAATAACGGGCATAGCTAATGTTAGTGGAGCTATTCTCTCTACTGTATGTAACATGAAGCAATAAACACACCCTATTCAGCTTGTCCTTTTGTACCTCTGCATTGACATTAACTCCTTGCTCACAGCTGACCATACGTATTCCTATTTCCTCCACCTATTACACAATGGGCCCCATCCTATTCATTTTTTCTCCGAAAATTTCTCCTAGTAGATCATTTTCTTTTTCTCTTCAAAATAACTATTCAGTTAAAAGGTAGGTGAAAAAGTATTGTCAAAACTATTCCGAGTTTTCTGATGGATTAAAAGACATTTTTTTGACAAGAAATGAAAATACTGTCTAGGAGATAACTTAGGAGAAAAAGTAAATTCTATATGACGGGTGTTGCTAGCCCCACAGATTAGTGGCACGGATCTATTCTGGGGTGCCCCGGGTGTCTCCAAGAAAGAGTCAACTCAGATGCCTCTATGTGGGCATACTGGGTGCTGTGGTGCCATGCTGGGCACTGTGAGGCCTTTATGGGTCATGCAGGGAGCTGTGGTTCTTCTATGGGGCATGCTGGGAGTTGTGGTGGTGCCTTAATGGGAGGCCCGTGGGCCCATGGGAGGGGGTCCACTAGAAGGTAAGGGAATGCTATGGGGGAACCGCCAGATAACCTTGCGGCAGGCCAGCCCACCGAGCAGAAAGCCAGACCAGCCAGCACAGAAGCCAGGTATCTCTGCCTAGTTATGTTTAAGTGACACTGATCATTTTTGTCATATGCTGCATTTTTTTTGTACTAATGGAGAGGGGGCTTCATCCAACATTTTGCTGGGCAGGCCTACATAGACCCAGGGCCAGGCACAGGCATTCTGGTGCCCTAAACTCCACCCCTGAACAGAGGCCACACCTCCAAGGAAATATATGCTGAACTCTAATTCCTGCCTTATTTCACTAACTGGCCTTAGCATCTTACACTCTAATCACTGTCTCATATCATCCTTAGTGACATGAGACAAGGAATAGGGTGTAAGCTCCTGAGGTCAGTAATCTAAGGAGGATGGGCCTCCTCTCCCACATAAGCGCCTGTAGGCATGTGCCTACAGTGCCTTATGGAAAATCCGGCCCTGCATAGATCACTGTTAAGTTCATGTAAATTTGGCTCCACCCATGACCACACCCACATCCTGGTGCATGGCCACAACCATTTTACATCTGGAGTTTCCAAGAGTGCCCCGGATCTCTTAGGATCCTAGCAACACCCCTGCTATATGGGTCCATGGACCATATGCAATTCACTTTTTTACCTCAGTTATCTCATAAGAGACAATTTTTCATCTTCTCTTCAAAATAACTTTTGTATTCTGCAGTTGAAAAAGTACCAAAAAGTAGATGAAAAAGTACTGTCAAAAGTATTTTGAAAATTTTCTTGCTTGCTGGTGGCTTAACCTCCTTAGCAGTAACCCCGAGTCAGGCTCAGGGTTGGAAATCCGCAGCTCATAGCGGTAACCTGTAGCCAGACTCGTGGTGACTGCTGCGAGGTTAATGCAGAGCAATCCCATGCAGCAGGCATTTCAACTCACCTCCCCCGGGATCCAGATGCCCGCAGTCATTCTTCTTTCTGTCCTCCAAGGTTCTGCATCCCCTTGGTGAGATCGCCACCTGTTGTTATTGCGACAGCCGGTGATCTCACTATAGGGTTACAGCACCACCCGGAGGATAGAGGGAGAACTGCAGTGCTGGATACCAGGGAGGTGAGTAAGTGCAGGGGCTGCTACAGGCTTTCTAGTGGCATGATTGTTTCACGGTTTTAGGGTCTGAAAGGGTGCAAAAAAATTCACCGCTTTTAGACCCTAAAATCTGGAAATAATCATAACCCCAGGGAGGTTAAAAGACCTTTTATTAACACTCATCCGAAAAAGTGAATTGCATTTGGTCTCTTGTCCACCCCCCCCCCCCCTCATCTTCTATTTAAAGCGGAATATAACCCTGCATTTCAACTTTGCTCTAAAACATTATTTACAGCATATTATATGCAACCAGCATTTTTTTTTTTACTAGACCAGCATTGGAAGGGTTACACACAGAGCTTTAAAGTTCCGTGGAGAGAAAAGCTGCAGCAGCAGTTTAGATAGATACATTTAAGTAAACACAATGTAACAAGTGAGGAATGTGACTCACTCTCTCTGACTGTGCAGGAGCTGGAGGACAGCCAAAGAGTGTGTAACATTCACCACTTGTTACATTGTGTTTACTTAAATGTATCTATCTAAACTTCGGATGCGGCAGCAGTTCTCTCCACAGCACTTTAAAGCTCTGTGTGTAACCCTTCCAATGCTGGTCTAGTAAAAAAAAAAATGCTGGTTCCATATAACATGCTGTAAACAATGTTTTAGAGCAAAGTTGAAATGCAGGGTTATATTCCGCTTTAGAATAACTTTTCAGCACTTTGCAATTGAAAAAGTACCAAATAGAAGGTAGAGAAGTACTATCACAACCATTTAAAGCGGACCCAAACCAAACATTTTTTTAATTAAAAATATTTAGTTGCACCACTCTGACACATACAAAGATAAATAAACACTCCTGCAAGCCTATGAGCATTTCAGTACATGCTTTTCACCCTTCTCTTTTCATAGCTAGGGTTATACTGGGGGCAGCCATTAGCAATTCCTCCATTGCTGGACACCATCTAATCCACCAGTTTGCCGGAAAAATGCCGGCAATTTGAAAGGAAGGGAGGAGTTCCTCCAATAAATGTAAAATATTTTATATTTGTCATCATGCAGCTCAATAAAGGCTGTTATTTATTATTATAATTTAGTAAATAGATTTTATTTCTGAAATCTTGTATTTTTAATTTGGGTCCACTTTAAAGTATTTTCTTGTTTGCTGGTGTTTTAAAAGGCATTTTATTGACAACAAGTTCACATAGGAGTAAAGTCAGGAAAAAACGTTAATTGCATATGGGCCGATGCCTTCTAAGCCAGCAGCAAGCAAGAAAATACTCTAATAATTTTGAAAATACTGCTTTCCCTGCTTTTTGGTACTTTTTCAATTGAGAGTGCTGAAAAGTTATTATAAGTTTTGCAAGCAAGTTATTTAAAAACAAATAAACAGAAAGTGCATACAAAAAAACACACAAACGCACACACATATTCAAGAGCATATAAAATGCATTGTGATGTAGTAAAACACACGTTATTTTGGCTTGAAAGGGCTACACATTGTAAACTTTCACCATTCGTACAACTCCGAAGTTAAACTCACCAAACTTGAGTCACTTATTCATGGGGTTAACCTAAAAAGTTCTGTCACATTTTGGGGGACTGGAAAAGTGGGTGGAGCCACAAACAACCAATCAGACTTTGCCTATTCACGTGAATGAGAACATTTAAATAGCTGTCTTACAGTTTTAAAGCCAGGGACCCCAAACTTGCTACAGTCAGTCACTGGGTGACTCGGGTTAAAATTTAGAAAAGTGGGCGGAGACAAATACAGCCAATCAGACATCAAGCCAGCAACATCTGTTTTTTTCAGAAATGACACAATCTAGTTGGATATGTTCTTATTTCTTATTTTGCTGTAATTTATCATATGAACAAGGACCAGAATTGGTGATGTCCCAAACCACACATCAACTACCGTTTTGTATGTATTTGTTCTTGTTTTGCTGGGTGTCCTCATTTACAGAGTTTTGAATTTCTCATGTATCTATGCTCCCTAATATTGGTTTTGTACTATGTACAGCACTACGGAAAATGTTGGTGCTATAAAATAAAAAATAATATTATTATTGATTTAGAAAGTGCCAACATAGTCCATGGCATTGTACCGTGTAAGAAACAAACATGGGTTTCACAATAATACAGACAATGGTATACACCAAAATACAAAATATATAGTTGGTACAAAATACAGAATTGGTAATTACAGTGACAAAAGTAATATGAATAAAATGAGTAACAAATTCCAAGTCACAAAAGGATGACAGAGCCCTGCCCTTGTGAGCTTACCATCTAAAGGAATAGAGGGGAACAAGAGGTGGGGTTGTATAGAACATTAGTACATAGAGGCTGTGTGTTTTAGGTTATCTAGCAGGAGTACAACTTCGCAGAGGTCAAAGGGGAACTGGCTTAAGGTAGAGCGTATGCTTGATGGAAAAAATTAATTTTGAGGGCACGTTTAAAGATATCAATGGTTGGAGAGTGATGGATGTATTGTGGAAAGGCATTCCAGAGGAGGGGTGAAGCATGCACAAAATCTTGTATACGTGAATGCGAGGAGTTGATTCTAGAAGAGGACAAAAGAAGGTCATGTGCAGATCTGAGATTGTGGTTGGGTCGTACATCAATGTGCAAATCCACCACGTTAGTTGAAGAATAAGCAATCCCTTAATTTAAAGAGAAACTCCAGAGAAAATAATGTAATAAAAAAGTGCTTCATTTTTACAATAATTGCGTATAAATTATTTAGTCAGTGTTTGCCCATTGTAAAATCTTTTACATCCCTGATTCACATTCTGACATTTATCACATGGTGACATTTTTACTGCTGGCAGGTGATGTAGCTGCTGCTTGCTGTTTTGGCAGTTGGAAACAGCAGTAAACGGCTATTTCCCACAATGCAACAAAGTTCACAGACAGGAAACTGCCAGAAGTACCACGGTACTTCAGAGCTTCTTGTGGGAGGGGTTTCACCACAATATCAGCCATACAGCGCCCCCTGATAGTCTGTTTGTGAAAAGGAATAGATTTCTCATGTAAAAGGGGGTATCAGCTACTGATTGGGCTAAAGTTCAATTCTTGGAGTTTCGCTTTAAGTTCTTCACTTTGCTAGGATTAAGGATAAAAATTGTTTCAGGTTTCTAACTTTCTTTTTTTACGCTAACATACCCACAGCCCATGGTGATCTTAACCACTTCGCCGCCCGGGTACAGTATATCTGCGCTCCTTTGGACTTCAGTTCCCCGCCCGGAGCGTAGATATACGCACCCCCCGCCGCTACCGTCGCTGCCGCCGCTGTCCGCGCTTCCGCTTGCACTCCTGCGATCGTGCATGCCGCTGCCCGCTCGCCCGGAGATCAATGAACAGGAAAATACATTCCCGTTCGTTGATCTCTGCCCCCCCAATGATCAGCATGCTTCTATGAGAAGCAGCCGATCATTGTGAAAAAACTCAGTTTCCCAGCCTCCCTTCCTGCAAGCGTCCTTCCGACGCTTGTAGGATGCCTGTAAAAAAATGTGGACATCTTGTGGCCAAAAAGTAATACTACACACATTTTTCACATACAAATACAATATTATCACTATTAAATTTAACTCATTAACTCCCACACTCCCCAATTGTTACCAATAATTTTTTTTGTAATATTAAAATAAATTAAAAAAAATTACAATAAAAAAAAAAATTAAATAGTTACCTTAGGGACTGAAATCTTTAAATATTTATATCAAGAGGGTATAACACTGTTACTTTATAAACTATGGGCTTGTAATTAGGGATAGACGCAAAACTGAAAAAAATGCACCTTTATTTGCAAATAAAATATTGGCGCCAAACATTGTGATAGGGACATAATTTAAACGGTGTAATAACTGGGACAAATGGGCATATAAGTTACATGGATTTTAATTATAGTAGCATGCATTATTTAAAAACTATTATGGCGGAAAACTGAAAAATGTTTTTTTTTCCAAATGTTTTCCTATTTTCCCATTAAAACACATTTAGAATAAAATAATTCTTGGCATAGTGTCCCACCTAAAAAAAGCCTAATTGGTGGTGAAAAAAACAAGATATAGTTCATTTTATTGTGATAAGTAATGATAAAGTTATAGGCGAATGAATGTAAGGAGCGCTGAAAGGAGAAAATTGCTCGGATGCTGAAGGGGTAAAACCCCTCAGTTGTGAAGTGGTTAAACAACGTGTCAAACTAGGAATCACAAAGCTGCTGTCAGTCACTTATTTAGTGCATGGGTGTAAAATAACCAATAGGAGGACGGGTTAACCCAGAAATCTCAGTGATGTACTTCCTGTCCAGCAGGAATATGTCACTGGGCGAGAGGGAAATGCAGGGAGCTGGTGCTATGCATATGACCCTGTAGGTGCACTCTGCTGCAGGGTCATATGATTGATGTTTTGTGCTTTGCTGTGTGATGCAAGGGGGCGGGGCATGGCACTGCAACACACTGGCCAGGTGTAAAACTGATGTAGCTCAATAGATCAAAGTGGTAGGTGTGGCACATCCCATTTAGTGAGCGGAGAACACAGACAGCACCCTCACCGTCCAGCGGGCCTGCACTGGCTTGACTGGAGCCTGCTGCCACAGAACGTGTGCTACGCCAACAGCAAGAAGAAACAGATCAAACAATGATGAAAGAAAACAGGAGCGTGCACCTTCCGTCCAAGGTTTTAATCACATGTAGTGACAGCTTAACAATCCAACAACACATATCAGCGCATCAGCGTGCAAAATCCAACATCGTAGGTGAACATTGTTGTGAAGCTTACGTGTCCATCTATATGGCTGGTCGGTGGGAAGGAGGTGGGTGGGAGGCACAGAGGTGGCGAGCGACGGCCTAATTTAGTGGCACGTAGCGTGACCAAGCGTTAGGAGACGCGAAACGGCCGTCGCTCGCCACCTCTGTGCCTCCCACCCACCTCCTTCCCACCGACCAGCCATATAGATGGACACGTAAGCTTCACAACAATGTTCACCTACGATGTTGGATTTTGCACGCTGATGCGCTGATATGTGTTATTGGATTGTTAAGCTGTCACTACATGTGATTAAAACCTTGGACGGAAGGTGCACGCTCCTGTTTTCTTTCATCATTTTCAGGTGTAAAACTGGCCACAATCTTACTCTAATAAAGTATGAAAGAGAAAGTCAGTATATCTCAACACTACCCACTAGATGGCAATAAAGTTTAGAGTAATATGCTGTCACAGGCAGTATACTGTAGTACCTAGAATATGTAATCCACAAAGGGCATACAAAACATATAAACGTAAGCAGATAAATGTAGAAAATGCAGTAAATGCTAAAATTGACTATAATATGATGCTGCAAAGACAATCATTAATGGGAACCTAAACGGAACTAAAAAAAAAGACTACCGTAACTTACCTTGGGCTTCTACCAGCCCCCTGAAGCCGCCCTGTGCCCGCGCTGTCACTTAAGCGATCCTCCAGTCTCCCGCAGTAACCCTCTTTCAGCCGTCTGACTGGCACATCAATGGCCACTATGCATGCATCCTCGATCACGCAGGGAGCGTTCTGCACATGTGCAGTAGAGATTCTCTTCATACTGTGCATGCGCAGAGCGCACCCATCCATGGGAGTGCGATCAGGAGGCACGTGGACCAGAGTCATGCATCCAAATGACAGAGTTTCGCTGCCGTGGACCGGAGGATCACTTTGTGATGACGCAGGAAAGGGCGGCTGCAGGGGGCTGGTAGAAGCCCCAGGTAAGATAGTCTTTTTTTTTTTTTTAGTACAGTTTAGGTTCACTTTAACCACTCGAGGACCTAGGGCTTTCCAGAGCCGGGACAAGGTCCTCCAGCACCCAAGGCTGAGACACCAAAGTGCGCCCCTCCATCCCTGCCACCCCAGCCATCACACACTGATTGCTATTAGACTAAGAGGAGCCACAGGGCCCACAACCTCCCCAACACCTTAATATCTAGTTATCTGGCTTGCAGTCACTGCCATGTATCCCCTTTTCATATTTCTTTCTGCTTCAAACACAATTAGGAATGACAGCTGAATGAATTTTGCGCCCCCTCCTACACTGCGCCCTGAGGCTGGAGCCTCTCCAGCCTATGCCTCGGCCCGCCCCTGGGGCTTTCTACCCCTTAAGGACCGGCCACTTTTTTTCCATTCAGACCACTGCAGCTTTCACGGTTTATTGCTCGCTCATACAACCTACCACCTAAATGAATTTTGGCTCCTTTTCTTGTCACTAATAAAGCTTTCTTTTGGTGCTATTTGATTGCTCCTGCGATTTTTACTTTTTATTATATTCATCAAAAAAGACATGAATTTTTGCAAAAAAATGATTTTTTTAACTTTCTGTGCTGACATTTTTCAAATAAAGTAAAATTTCTGTATACATGCAGCGCGAAAAATGTGGACAAACATGTTTTTGATAAAAAAAACCCCATTCAGTGTATATTTATTGGTTTGGGTAAAAGTTATAGCGTTTACAAACTATGGTGCAAAAAGTGAATTTTCTCATTTTCAAGCATCTATGACTTTTCTGACCCCCTGTCATGTTTCATGAGGGGCTAGAATTCCAGGATAGTATAAATACCCCCCAAATTACCCCATTTTGGAAAGAAGACATCCCAAAGTATTCACTGAGAGGCATAGTGAGTTCATAGAAGATATTATTTTTTGTCACAAGTAAGCGGAAAATGACACTTTGTGAGAAAAAAAAAAAAAAAGTTTCCATTTCTTCTAACTTGCGACAAAAAAAAAATGAAATCTGCCACGGACTCACCATGCCCCTCTCTGAATACCTTGAAGGGTCTACTTTCCAAAATGGGGTCATTTGTGGGGTGTGTTTACTGTCCTGACATTTTGGGGGGTGCTAAATTGTAAGCACCCCTGTAAAGCCTAAAGGTGCTCATTGGACTTTGGACCCCTTAGCGCAGTTAGGCTGCAAAAAAGTGCCACACATGTGGTATTGCCGTACTCAGGAGAAGTAGTATAATGTGTTTTGGGGTGTATTTTTACACATACCCATGCTGGGTGGGAGAAATATCTCCGTAAATGACAATTTGTTAATTTTTTTTACACACAATTGTCCATTTACAGAGATCTTTCTCCCACTCAGCATGGGTATGTGTAAAAATACACCCCAAAACACATTATACTACTTCTCCTGAGTACGGCGATACCACATGTGTGGCACTTTTTTGCACCCTAACTGCGCTAAAGGGCCCAAAGTCCAATGAGTACCTTTAGGATTTCACAGGTCATTTTGAGAAATTTCGTTTCAAGACTACTCCTCACGGTTTAGGGCCCCTAAAATGCCAGGGCAGTATAGGAACCCCACAAATGACCCCATTTTAGAAAGAAGACACCCCAAGGTATTCCGTTAGGAGTATGGTGAGTTCATAGAAGATTTTATTTTTTTGTCAAAAGTTAGCGGAAAATGACACTTTGTGAAAAAACACAATTAAAATCAATTTCCGCTAACTTGTGACAAAAAATAAAATCTTCTATGAACTCGCCATACTACTAACGGAATGCCTTGGGGTGTCTTCTTTCTAAAATGGGGTCATTTGTGGGGTTCCTATACTGCCCTGGCATTTTAGGGGCCCTAAACCGTGAGGTGTAGTCTTGAAACGAAATTTCTCAAAATGACCTGTGAAATCCTAAAGGTACTCATTGGACTTTGGGCCCTTTAGCGCAGTTAGGGTGCAAAAAAGTGCCACACATGTGGTATCGCCATACTCGGGAGAAGTAGTACAATGTGTTTTGGGGTGTATTTTTACACATACCCATGCTGGGGGGGAGAAATACCTCTGTAAATGGACAATTGTGTGTAAAAAAATCAAAAGATTGTCATTTACAGAAGTATTTCTCCCACCCAGCATGGGTATGTGTAAAAATACACCCCAAAACACATTATACTACTTCTCCCGAGTACGGCGATACCACATGTGTGGCACTTTTTTGCACCCTAACTGCACTAAGGGGCCCAAAGTCCAATGAGTACCTTTAGGATTTCACAGGTCATTTTTGTTTCAAGACTACTCCTCACGGTTTAGGGCCCCTAAAATGCCAGGGCAGTATAGGAACCCCACTAATGACCCCATTTTAGAAAGAAGACACCCCAAGGTATTCCGTTAGGAGTATGGTGAGTTCATAGAAGTTTTTATTTTTTTGTCACAAGTTAGCGGAAATTGATTTTAATTGTTTTTTTTCACAAAGTGTCATTTTCCGCTAACTTGTGACAAAAAATAAAATCTTCTATGAACTCACCATACTCCGTACGGAATACCTTTGGGTGTCTTCTTTCTAGAATGGGGTCATTTGTGGGGTTCCTATACTGCCCTGGCATTTTAGGGGCCCTAAACCGTGAGGAGTAGTCTTGAAACCAAATGTCGCAAAATGACCTGCGAAATCCTAAAGGTACTCATTGGACTTTGGGCCCCTTAGCGTACTTAGGGTGTAAAAAAAAAGTGCCACACATGTGGTACCGCCGTACTCAGGAGAAGTAGTATAATGCGTTTTGGGGTGTATTTTTACACATACCCATGCTAAGTGGGAGAAATATCTCTGTAAATGACAATTGTTTGATTTTTTTTACACACAATTGTCCATTTACATAGAAATTTCTCCCACCTAGCATGGGTATGTGTAAAAATACACCCCAAAACACATTATACTACTTTTCCTGAGTACGGCGGTACCACATGTGTGACACTTTTTTGCAGCCTAGGTGCGCTAAGGGGCCCAACGTCCTATTCACAGGCATTTTGAGGCATTTGTTTTCTAGACTACTCCTCGCGGTTTAGGGCCCCTAAAATGCAAGGGCAGTATAGGAACCCCACAAGTGACCCCATTTTAGAAAGAAGACACCCCAAGGTATTCCGTTAGGTGTATGGCGAGTTCATAGAAGATTTTATTTTTTGTCACAAGTTAGTGAAAAATGACACTTTGTGAAAAAAAACCAATAAAAATCAATTTCCGCTAACTTTTGACAAAAAATAAAATCTTCTATGAACTCGTCATACACCTAACAGAATACCTTGGGGTGTCTTTTTTTCTAAAATGGGGTCACTTGTGGGGTTCCTATACCGCCCTGGCATTTTACAGGCCCAAAACCGTGAGTAGTCTGGAAACCAAATGTCTCAAAATGACTGTTCAGGGGTATAAGCATCTGCAAATTTTGATGACAGGTGGTCTATGAGGGGGCGAATTTTGTGGAACCGGTCATAAGCAGGGTGGCCTTTTAGATGACAGGTTGTATTGGGCCTGATCTGATGGATAGGAGTGCTAGGGGGGTGACAGGAGGTGATTGATGGGTGTCTCAGGGGGTGGTTAGAGGGGAAAATAGATGCAATCAATGCACTGGGGAGGTGATCGGAAGGGGGTCTGGGGGGGATCTGAGGGTTTGGCCGAGTGATCAGGAGCCCACACGGGGCAAATTGGGGCCTGATCTGATGGGTAGGTGTGCTAGGGGGTGACAGGAGGTGATTGATGGGTGTCTCAAGGTGTGATTAGAGGGGGAATAGATGCAAGCAATGCACTGGCGAGGTGATCAGGGCTGGGGTCTGAGGGCATTCTGAGGGTGTGGGCGGGTGATTGAGTGCCCTAGGGGCAGATAGGGGTCTAATCTGATAGGTAGCAGTGACAGGGGGTGATTGATGGGTAATTAGTGGGTGTTTAGGGTAGAGATCAGATGTAAACACTGCACTTGGGAGGTGATCGGACGTCGGATCTGCGGGCGATCTATTGGTGTGGGTGGGTGATCAGATTGCCCGCAAGGGGCAGGTTAGGGGCTGATTGATGGGTGGCAGTGACAGCGGGTGATTGATGGGCGGCAGTGACAGGGGGTGATTGATGGGTGGCAGTGACAGGGGGTGATTAATGGGTGATTGATAGGTGATTGACAGGTAATCAGTGGGTTATTACAGGGGAGAACAGATGTAAATATTTCTCTGGCGAATTGATAAGGGGGGGTCTGAGGGCAATCTGAGCGTGTAGGCGGGCGATTGGGTGCCCGCAAGGGGCAGATTAGGGTCTGATCTGATGGGTAACAGTGACAGGTGGTGATAGGGGGTGATTGATGGGTGATTGATGGGTAATTAGTGGGTGTTTAGAGGAGAGAATAGATGGAAACACTGCGCTTGGGTGGTGATCTGATGTCGGATCTGCGGGCGATCTATTGGTGTGGGTGGGTGATCAGTTTGCCCGCAAGGGGCAGGTTAGGGGCTGATTGTTGGGTGGCAGTGACAGAGGGTGATTGATGGGTGATAGGTGATTGGCAGGTGATTGACAGGTGATCAGTGGGTTATTACAGGGAAGGCCAGATGTAATTAATGCACTGGCGAATTTATAAGGGGGGGGGTCTGAGGGCAATCTGAGCGTGTGGGCGGGTGATTGGGTGCCCGCAAGGGGCAGATTAGGGTCTGATCTGATAGGTAACAGTGACGGTTGGTGATAGGGGGTGATTGATGGGTGATTGTGGGTAATTAGTGGGTGTTTAGAGAAGATAACAGATGTAAACAATACATTTGGGAGGTAATCTGACGGCGGGTTTGCGGGCGATCTAATGGTGTGGGTGGGTGATCAGATTGCCCGCAAGGGGCAGGTTAGGGGCTGATTGATGGGTGGCAGTGGCAGGGGGTGACAGGGGGTGATTGATGGGTGATAGGTGATTGGCAGGTGATTGACAGGTGATCAGTGGGTTATTACAGGGAAGAACAGATGTAATTAATGCACTGGTGAATTGATAAGGGGGGGTCAGAGGGCAATCTGAGCGTGTGGGCGGGTGATTGGGTGCCCGCAAGGGGCAGATTAGGGTCTGATCTGATAGGTAAAAGTGACAGGTGGTGATAGGGGGTGATTGATGGGTGATTGATGGGTAATTAGTGGGTGTTTAGAGGAGAGAATAGATGTAAACAATGGATTTGGGAGGTGATCTGATGTCGGATCTGCGGGCGATCTATTGGTGTGGGGGGGTGATCAAGGGGCAGGTTAGGGGCTGATTGATGGGTGGCAGTGACAGGGGGTGATTGACGGGTGATTGACGGGTGATTGACAGGTGATGGACAGGTGATTGACAGGTGATCAGGGGGGATAGATGCATACAGTACATGGGGGGGGGGTCTGGGGGGGGGGGGGGTCTGGGGAGAATCTGAGGGGTGGGGGGTGATCAGGAGGGAGCGGGGGGCAGGGGGGGATAAAAAAAAAATAGCGTTGACAGATAGTGACAGGGAGTGATTGATGGGTGATTAGGGGGGTGATTGGGTGCAAACAGGGGTCTGGGGGGTGGGCAGGGGGGGGTCTGATGGGTGCTGTGGGCGATCTGGGGCACGGGGGGGGGGAAATCAGTGTGCTTGGTGCAGACTAGGGTGGCTGCAGCCTGCCCTGGTGGTCCCTCGGACATTGGGACCACCAGGGCAGGAGGCAGCCTGTATAATACACTTTGTAAACATTACAAAGTGTATTATACACTTTGTATGCGGCAATCGTCGGGTTAACATCCCGCCGGCACTTCCGTATGGCCGGCGGGATGTTGCGGCGGGTGAGCGGCGCCAGGCGGAGGCGGAGGATCGCGTCACGGATGACGCGATCGCTCCGCCCATGCCCATACAAGGACCGCCGCCAATTGTCAATACGGCGGTCCTTGCGGCGTCCACTTCCCGGCCGCCAATTGTATATACGGCGGTCGGGAAGTGGTTAAAGAGATCAATAATAGTACAAAAAGAACAGATGATAAATGTCAAAAATAAAGTACCAAACGGGAGTAATAACCTATAAAGATCAGCAGGTGGCAAACCAGGAGAGGGAGTGCTAAAAGATAAAATAATTAATGTCATAAAACATATTGTTGTAAGTAACAGACTTTTCTCCCTGGTGTGATCCTTGCAGCTTTAATTCGCCAAATTATTCAACAATAGAAAAACCAGTAAAAACACAAACTTGACATACGGACTGCTACTTGTAGGGATTAGCACTAAAAGACACTTTATGCCCTTGTACTATGTGTTTATTGTACCTGTGTTATTATTGATCATTTTATTGTACTCAGATGATACCATTACTCAATAAAATGTCACATACGGAATGCACGCCGCGGGCACTTTTCCGGAGAAATGCTCGCCATTCCACAATCCTGTGATTTGGCTCTGCATTCCTCAGTAGGATTGCTCTGGGATCGCTCCCAATACGTTGCATGCAGCATTTTGTGATCGCTCCACAATTGCACAGCTGCAAATAGAACCCTCCCCCCCCCCCCGCAGTGTTCCACTGTTGCAGCGCTTTGACTATCACCAGCGATAGGCAAACATTGCCAAAGTGTTGCCAGTGGACCCCAGTTTTGAAGGACTGGATTTGCTGGAAGGGCCACAAAGGCCTGGGTCTTGGACGGCTGCTGTCCAATGTGGCAACTAGGCATAGAGGAGGGCTTCCTATACATAGAAGAGGAGGCTACAACTGGAAAATGGGAAGCAGCAAATGCAAGAGGGGAGCCTCTGCTCAAGACCGCTGTACATGAAACTGAGTGCTGTACATGGATGTCACATATGGAAAAGGGGGCTGCAAATGGAATGAGAGGGGGCTGCTGCACATGGAAGGGGAGCCACAGGAAATTTGGTCTAGAGGGCAGAAAAGGTATAAATCTGGTCTTGCCTTTATTGTAATCACATGCAGATTCTTGCTTTTCATTCTCCTCCAAAGACTTTCACAAAGTCCCCTGACACCTGTGTTTGCAGCCTTCTTCATTACCCCTCCTTACTATGCCCACTGTGTGGCAGCTTTGGTTTGTTCATCTTCTTGACCTTGCTTCAGTTACACTTTAAAGTGTACCCGAGCTGAAACTCAGGTAAAAAAATTCTCATACTAACCTAAGAAGATGGTAGCCTCTGGATCCTATAGACACTTCCCACGCCGTCCTCCGATTCCCCATTGCTGTGCGTGGAGCTTTGTTGGTAATCTGATCAGGGCCACGCTCTTCTTCAAGCACAAGTGCAGCCGTACTGCACCTGTTTGATTACGGGCGCGCCTGCCCAGTAAACTGGAGCCGTGTGAGTGGCTCCATGCTACTGCACAGGGGCAGCTTTGCTAGTGCAGCTGCAGCATGACCGCAGTCTGGACCATGCTAGAAGAGGAGTGCAGCTCCGATGTTAGGGAGCGTCCTGGGTAGCGCTGGAGGACCAGAAGGCAGCGTGCGAATATTCAGGTAAGCATTTACTTTTTTACATTTTTGAAGCCTCTGATTCTTTTTAAAAAATACATGAAACAAAAGAAATCGGGTTTACTTACCCGGAGCTTCCTCCAGCCCCTAGAAGCCTGTTGATGGACAATGGAAGTTCACAGATAAGCTGGGTCAGACTCGGGTCCAATGCGGGTCCATCACAGCTGGCCACACTGGCACCCTTGTACATTCTTACCACTCAGATAGTTTCTCCTGCCGCAATACTAATGGGAGCTCTGCTATACTCAGTGAACCAATAAGAATCCTCCCATTATACAACCTGTTCATTATATAACATTGAGAATAGTCCAAAATTGTGGAGCAAGCACCCAAGGAGGCAAGTTGATATTATGTGCTGTGACCACACCTATGCCTACACTGTGGGATACTAGCCATATCCAATTTACAAGTAGGTCAGCACCATCAATGAGTAGTCTTTATTAGCAAATCTGCTAATAAAGTTCTGATACAACTGTATCAAGATTTTAGAGTTTTGAAAATAAAGAGCAAATGTTTGCTAATGGTGCACTGCTAACTGACTGCAGAGCAGCGCGCAACAGAAAAAAAACTTACAAGAGCTCCAGGGACTGAGGAGGGAGGTTTGTGAGAGGTCATTAAATGCCTGGAGGTGGCTCTAGAGAAGGACATAAGAAGGCTGGTTGTGGTGGGGAGGGTATCTGGTAACTAATAAGATATACAGAGAGGAAATATTATGAAGATCTTGAGTGCATATTGTGGGAGAAGCCGCAAATAGTAAAAGATCAGTAATTGAAGTTACCAATATTTTACCATATACTGCTCTAAGACTAACCCTTAACCCTCTGTTGGTGCCTGACCTTAACCCACCTAATGCCTAACCCTAACCCCCCTGTAGGTACCTAACCCTAAGCCCCTCCCCTCCCCCCACCTAATGCCTAATCCTAAACCCTCTGTAGGTACCTAACCATAATCCCCCCACCCACCTAATGCCTAATCCTAAACCCTCTGTAGGTACCTAACCATAAGCCCCCCACCCACCTAATGCCTAATCCTAACCCCTCTGTAGGTACCTAACCATAAACTCCCACACACACAATGTCTAATCCTAACCCCTCTGTAGGTACCTAACCATAAGCCCCCCACCCACCTAATGCCTAATCCTAACCCCTCTGTAGGTACCTAACCATAAGCCCCCCACCCACCTAATGCCTAATCCTAACCCCTCTGTAGGTACCTAACCATAAACTCCCACCCACCTAATGCCTAATCCTCACCCCTCTGTAGGTACCTAACCATAAACTCCCACACACACAATGTCTAATCCTAACCCCTCTGTAGGTACCTAACCATAAACTCCCACACACACAATGTCTAATCCTAACCCCTCTGTAGGTACCTAACCATAAACTCCCACACACACAATGTCTAATCCTAACCCCTCTGTAGGTACCTAACCATAAGCCCCCCACCCACCTAATGCCTAATCCTAACCCCTCTGTAGGTACCTAACCATAAACTCCCACACACACAATGTCTAATCCTAACCCCTCTGTAGGTACCTAACCATAAGCCCCCCACCCACCTAATGCCTAATCATAACCCCTCTGTAGGTACCTCACCATAAGCCACCTACCTAATGTCGGGTCCTGACAGCGAAACCGGAAGTGGTCGCCGGCGGGGACAGGAGGATCAGAGCGAGGCTGCAAGGGCACCGGACAGCTGCAGGGGGCTATTGGAAGCCCCAGGTGAGTAAAACTCATTTTGTGGGGGGGCTGAAGGTTACCTTTAAGTTTACATACAAAATTACTGGTGATTACGTTTTTTCTGGAAACTTCACATTATGATTTTATAATTGCGAATTACAATGCAAAATTACGTTTATCTGAAATTCATGCTCATAACTAGTGTATCCCGCTGTTAGCTTAGAATTCTGCTTTATAGAAAAGCAACATCTTCCCATGCCGAGGCACTGTCTACATGGAGCTTTATACCAAGCAAGCTGCTGAGACAAGACAGATAAACAGACAGATATATGCGGAACTTTAGTAACTGACGTGTTATTTTTTTCTTCTGGTTGTTGCAACTTGCAAAGACCCTTCCTGTCAGGATGTGGCCTATGAAAACCATTGAGATGTTTCCATTAACACGATGGTTGAGACCTTTACCTTACCACATAACATTAGAATAAACAAGTGGACTGGTAGGTCAGTAAAATCACGCACTGATAGATATGTTTGCAGGTAGAGAAATAAGCTTGGTATTTTCATTGCTGTAACGTGTCCAATTACAAAGAGCAATAGTTTATCGACTTAAAGTGAACCAAAAACCATTTTTAGCACCCAAGACATCTCTATAGCACATTAAATATGCATGCCCACAATGTGGCTCATTATGAAAAAAATAAAAAATAAAAAAACTTTACTTTTACTTCTTCTTTTTACGTTTAAAAGTTTAGCGGAAGCCTTTATTACTATCCTACTTCTGAGGCCTGCAAAGGTTTCAGGCAGATAAGGACTGCTGTAATAATTTTATTGCACGCATTAGAAGAGATCAAATAAAAGCTTTCATCAGCAGGGGGTGGAGATATTGGACACTATGCTTCAAAGAGTTTAGAGAAGCCACAGATGCTATATTCACAACTTCCCCTGGATAGATAATGGACAGCTAGAAGGGGAGGGGGGAACATGGCATCTTATATTGCATATAGAAACCAGAACAAACTGCAGAAAAAAATGGCGCTTGGTTCCCTTTAAAACTGGAGTAAGAGAATGATAAAGATTGCCATTCATAAACCCCTTCCAAAAATGCTTCTGCAGCAGTGATGGTGATCGCTTAGATTCAGTTTTTTATGGGCCTGATGCACTAAATTCTGGTAAAGCTGCCATGCACAGAAAGCACAAGGCAATTTTACCATTACTAGCGCAGGGGGAACATCGGCCACACATGTTACCGGGTCAACAAGCACCTTGCTTTGGTAACATGCGGGGTAATGCACGTGCCGCTAATGGGTTAATGGTGGCTAATGGTGTAATGGTTAAGGGCTCTGCCTCTGATGCAGGAGACCAGGGTTCGAATCTCGGCTCTGCCTGTTCAGTAAGCCAGCACCTATTCAGTAGGAGACCTTAGGCAAGTCTCCCTAACACTGCTACTGCCTATAGAGAACACCCTAGTGGCTGCTGCTCTGGAGCTTTGAGTCCGCCAGGAGAAAAGCGCGATATAAATGTTATTTGTCTTGTCTAATGGCCGGTGCTCCCCCTGCGCTAGTAACGGTAAAATTGCGGTGCACTCCCTGCAAACGGCAACTTTAGTGGACTTTACTGCACCAGGTCCCCTGTGATCTGACCGGCCATCAGCACCACAGTTTTGTCCTGGCATTGAGTCCTACAGTAGAAACTAGTCTGACTCCCCATAGGAATAAATAGAAACGCCATCTGACAACAGTGCAGTGGAGTGGCCAGAGAGGGTGGAGCACTGGATGTAAATTAATTAAGGCTTAGGGAGGGATCACACTTGCATCTGCGGGAATCACAGATGATACACCGCAAGCGTTTTGCTGCAAAATAGCGTGCTTTGCAAAGCATTTTTTTTCTTTACAGTAGCCATTGATTTCAATGTAAAACCGCATGCATTGTGTGGGAAAGTAGTGCACACACATTTTATTAGCTGCATTATTGTATCTCGCCTGTGCAGTTATCTGTCTGGAGTACCTCTTCCCGGTGTTAATGAGCATACTTAAAGTGAACCTGAGCAGAAGCATTGGTACAAAATAACATACCGTATTTCGCGGCGTATAAGACGCTCCGGCATATAAGACGCACCCAGGTTTAGAGGGCAAAAATCAGGGAAAAAAATAATCGAAACCTGGTCTGGAGCGTCTATATATCAGGAGCATCTTGTACATGTCCTCCCCCAAATGGTGTCCTCCTATGTTCCTCATGTGTCCCCATGTGTCCTCCTGTATGCCCCATGTCTCCCCCTGTATGCCCCATGTCTCCTCCCTGTGTCCTCTGGTGTGACCCCCTTGTCCTTCCATGTCCTGGACTCCCCCGTGTCCTCCTGTTAGACCGCTGTGTCCTCCTGGCAGCCCCCTGTGTCCTCCTGGCAGCCCCCTGTGTCCTCCTGGCAGCCCCCTGTGTCCTCCTGGCAGCCCCCTGTGTCCTCCTGGCAGCCCCCTGTGTGCTCCTGGCAGCCCCCTGTGTGTTCCTGGCAGCCCCCTGTGTGTTCCTGGCAGCCCCCTGTGTCCTCCTGGCAGCCCCCTGTGTCCTCCTGGCAGCCCCCTGTGTGTTCCTGTCAGCCCCCTGTGTGTTCCTGTCAGCCCCCTGTGTGTTCCTGTCAGCCCCCCGTGTCCTCCTGGCAGCCCCCCGTGTCCTCCTGGCAGCCCCCCCGTGTCCTCCTGGCAGCCCCCCGTGTCCTCCTGGCAGCCCCCGTGTCCTCCTGGCAGCCCCCCGTGTCCTCCTGGCAGCCCCCCGTGTCCTCCTGGGCAGCCCCCCGTGTCCTCCTGGCAGCCCCCCGTGTCCTCCTGGCAGCCCCCCGTGTCCTCCTGGCAGCCCCCGTGTCCTCCTGGCAGCCCCCTGTGTCCTCCTGGCAGCCCCCCGTGTCCTCCTGGCAGCCCCCGTGTCCTCCTGGCAGCCCCCTGTGCCCGTTTGGCAGCCCCCGTGTCCCCGCTGTGCCTGGCTCGTGTCCCTGCCTGCGCATCTCCTCCCTCCCCCTTGTGTCTCTGTGGCCCCCCCAGTGCAGCGGCGGCAGCAACAGCTTACCTCCTCCATCTTGCCCGCGGCGAATCAAGACATCTGGCTTCTCCGTGCGGCTTCCTCTAGTGTCGGGCATCTAATGACGTTCTCATCAATGAGAAGCCGGATGTCTTCAATCGGCGCGGGCAAGATAGAGGAGGTAAGCTGTTGCCACTGCTCGCACGGGGGGGCCACAGAGACACAAGGGGGAGGGAGGAGACGCATCAGGGGGGAAGCCAGGCACAGCGGGGACAAAGGCAGGGAATCCCCGATGGCGGCGGGTCGGCGGTTCGTATCGGCGGGCATTCGTAAGTCGGAGATTCCCTGCCTTTGCCGTATAAGACGCAGGGACTTTTTCTCCCCACTTTTTGGGGAGAAAAAGTGCGTCTTATACGGCGCCAAATACGGTAGTTACCTAAGAAGAGGGAAGTCACTGGATCCTAATGAGGCTTCCCATGCCATCCTCCAGTCCCCTGTAGCCCTTCACAGACCATCCAAGGATTGCCAACAAGGGCTTGTTTGCTGCCAGTCAGTGCCTCTTTCCCTGTGCAACTAATTACTCATACAGCAAGGTAAAGCTAAGTACACACTTGAAAGTTAATGAAAGATCACAGACCAATTTTACCCCCTTCCATGTAGTATGAGAACATACTCTACGCAGTCTATTCTATTGAGCTGAACTTCCCATCAGATAAAATATTTGCAAGATGCTGCACACAAAGATGCTGTAGTGTAGACATTCAAAAGATCAGTATCTGCAAAAGATCTGTTCCTGCAAAAGATCCGTTCCTGCAAAATGCATTCATAGTCTATGATATCTGCAGATCATCTTACACACCTTGTTTAACCTCCCTGGTGGTTAATTTTTTTTGCCACTTAGGCAAAAATCCTTTTTTTTTTTATTTTTTTGTTTTTGTTTCATGTAAAGCTACCAGAGTGGTAGCTATATGAAACACCACTAGAGGGCGCATGTGTCCCTCTAGTGCGATCGTCGCCGGCATCAATAGCAAACAGGGGAACGCGTATATAACGCGCTCCCCTGTTTGGCTTCTCCTGTCGTCATGGCGACGATCGGAATGACGTCATGGACGTCAGCCGACGTCCTGACGTCAGACGCCTCCGATCCAGCCCATAGCGCTGCCCAAGACTCATTGGTCCGGGCAGCGCAGGGCTCTGGCGGGGGGCCCTCTTGCGCCGCTGCGTGCGGGCGATCACCGCAGAGCGGCGGCTATCGAGCTGTACGCGCGGCTAGCAAAGTGCTAGCTGCGCGTACAGCATTTTAAACTGAGCAAATCGCCCCACCAGGGGCTGAGATATCTTCCTGCGCGGCATAGCCCGAGCTCAGCTCGGGCTTACCGCCAGGAAGGTTAACAGACATTCATCTGCAGATCAGACAATCATCTGCAGATCTGAAGATCCATCCTGGTGGATCTGATCTGCAGATGAATGTCTGTAATGCCTAATACACACGGTACGATGTTCCGTGCGATAGATGGATCCGAATAATAAAATCCGTCATGTCCGATATTGCTCCCAATCGTTTCCGCGCTCGATTTCTCATTGCGGTGAATGGAAAAAGACAAGAAAAACGAATGAAGATAAGCAAATCGAACGCAGAATCGAGTGCAGAATCGTGTGGAAAAAAACGATCGGATCGCAAGATCGCACAGAAAAACTTACAATGTGTACTTAGCATTAAACAAGGTGTGTATGAGATCTGCAGATATCATAGACCAGTGATCTGCAAACTTGGCTCTCCAGCTGTTAAGGAACTACAAGTCCCACAATGCATTGCAGGAGTCTGACAGCCACAGTCATGATTCATAAAGGCAAATGCATTGTGGGACTTGTAGTTCCTCAACAGCTGGAGAGCCAAGTTTGCAGATCACTGTCATAGACTATGAATGCATTTTGCAGGAATGGATCTTTGGCAGGAACAGATCTTTTGCAGATACTGATCTTTTGTGTCTGTACAGCATCTGTGTGTGCAGCATCTTGCAAAGATTTTATCTGATGGGGAGTTCAGCTCCATAGAATAGACTGTGTAGAGTATGGCTCTCATACTACATGAAGGGTGGTAAAATTGGTCTGTGGTCTTTCATTAATCGAATGGCTAATAGATCGCGCGCAAAATCAAATGCGATTTTAGCTTTAGCGTTCCCGAACTTGTCTATTAGCAACTGTACTCCTAACAAAGTGTGCAGAGAGCACTGATACCAAGATGAACAATTTGAGCTTATTATTTATTATTATCATCATTATATTATTACCATCATGTATTTACTGTATATACAGGGGCCCTCCCCCCTCTCCTCCCCCCCCCCCCGGATCCCCTCTCTTCCTCCCCCCCATTTCGGGCTCACATACACATGCACTCTACAAATTTTGCATGATTTTGTGGTAGGGAATAGATTGTGAGCACTTCTGAGGACAGTCTCCAATAGGGATATGTCCACATGCAAAAATAAATGAGTGTCACCACACACTGGAACATGGGTGTGGTCATGATGAGTCATGGGCAGACTTAAAACAAAAAAAAAACACAAAATAAGTAGCAATGTTATTCACAGAGATTAGGTCCGACCAGATACATTTTAGATAAAATAGTTACATGACTCATGATAATTTATCAAGTAGTCACATGTCAGCAGATTTTCCGAACAAGCAATCAGATTGGCAGCAGATACCCCCACAAATTGCAATCAGATTGACAGCACATACCCCCACAAAATGCAATTAGATTGGCAGCAGATATCCCCACAAAATGCAATTAGATTGGCAGCAGATATCCCCACAAAATGCAATTAGATTGGCGGCAGATATCCGCACAAAATGCAATCAAATTGGCGGCAGACATCTCCAAAAAATGAAATTAGATTGGCAGCAAATATCCCCACAAAATGCAATTAGATTGGCAGCAGATATCCCCACAGAATGCAATCAGTTTGGCGGCAGATATCCCCACAAAATGCAACCAGATTGGCGGCAGATTCCCCACAAAGGCAGGTCCTCAGTTAGTGGGGGCCCCCATGCTGGAAGACGGGGTAGTGGGCAGCTCTACATGCCGCAGATGGTCTGGTCTCCTGCACTGCACTGTCCAATAACACTCTCACAGGAAGTACTGCGAGAGCGTGATTGGACAGTGTCAGTGCAGAAGACCAAACCAGCGGCACGCAGAGCTATCGATCTGACTCGGTAAGCTATTCCCCGCTGCTGCCGCTGGCTGGCTGCAATTCTGGAGGGGGGGAGCGCGGAAGGGGGGGCCTAGGTGAGGCTTCCCCCCCTCCCTGCCGCTCTGTCCCCACTGCCCCCTTTTACTGCGCTGTGCCCCCCTCCTTCTCAGTTCTGGGGCCCCCAGGAGGCGGGGCAGCCAGGGCCTACCGATGGAAAAATCGGCAGATCGGTGGCTCAGTCCGAGCCTGGTCTCATACTGTTTCCAATACAGGAAGAGTTAAGAAACTCCAGTTGTTATCTATGCAAAAGAGCTTCTTTGAGCTCTCCGACCAAACTTGGTCTGCTACAGTGTTATTTTCTGAAGCACTTATATATACATCAAAGAAACAGTGAAAGACAACTTCAGATAAGATTTTACTGCAGGGAAGTTGAAAGGGTCATTATCTCTGCTCTTTTATATAGTTTAACCACTTAAGTACCAGCAGTCTCTGCCCCCTCAAGGACCAGAGACCACTGGTACAGAAACGCTGGTACAGAAACGGCCGTTAGCGCTGCACGTCAGGAACCTGGGCCATCCACTGCTGTCTGATGGCAGAGTTCGGTCGGTCAGGAGCTGGTCAGGAGCCGCTTTCATTGGCTCCTGACCCTGTCTTTCAATGTAAAGCCCCATCTACACCATACAATTTTTTGTCTGATTCGATTAATTGACTCGATTCAATCCGACATGTTCGATCGGGATTCGATTTAATTCAATTTGCCATTGTTTTGCAATGGCAAATTGAATCGAATTGAATGCAGCTAATCTTGTCAGTTCTGAGAATATTGTCAGAAACACCATATCTTCTGCATGCTTGTTCAGGGTCTATGGCTAAAAGTATGAGAGGCAGAGGATCAGCAGGGCAGCCAGGCAACTGGTGTTGCTTAAAAGGAAACAAATATAGCAGACTCCATGTACCTTTCACTTCAGTTATCCTTTAACCTCTTGAGGACCACAGTGTTAAACCCCCCTAAAGACCGGGCCATTTTATGTAAAACAGGCCACTGCAGCTTTAAGGCCTTGCTGCAGGGCCGCACAACACAGCACACAAGTGATCCCCCCCTCTTTTCTCCCCACCAACAGAGCTTCCCGTTGGTGGGGTCTGATCACTCCCCCAGTGTTTATTTTTTTTAAATAAATATATATCTTATAAATTTTACTATTTATTTAACTTTTTTTCCAAATCCCTCCCTCCCCCAGCCAGCCAATTACGGCGATCGGCTGTCATAGGCTTCAGCCTATGAGAGTCGATCGCTCTCCTGTGTCCCATGGGGACAGTGTCACACGGCTGTCCCCTGTACAGCGCTGCTGTAGATCGCAGCGCTGTACATGCTAATTAGACAGCGGTTTCGCCATCTAACAGTCTCCGAGTGGCGATCTCCGCTGGAAGACTGAAGGCACCGCCTACCAAGCAGGGATGCGCGCACAGCAAAAGCAAGCCCCAGGACTTTACTCCGATTGGCGTTAGGCGGTCCAGGGGCTGCCGCCACGGCCACGCCCATCGGTGTGACGGGGTCGCCAATAGGTTAATGGCTAGCTGCTGCCAGATCAAACAGACGTTTGCACTTTGTTTTCTGGCTCTTTCAAATAAAAGTTAGGGTCCCTTCCACTAAGGTCGACTTCACTGCGGTGGAAGGGTCTAGTACGATTTTTTTTTGCAAGCAAACTGTTTTGGAAGCTAACATCCTCCATTAGTGTAAATTGCAGGACCTGTTTCGGATGAAGTGGGGTGAATTTATGCCTTAAGGAGGCTCTGCACACCTTCTTGCTGTTAAAGAGACACTGAAGCAAGAAAAAAAAATAATATAATGAATTGTGTAGTACGGATAATTACTAGAACATTACAAGCACAGAAAATATTCTCATATTTTTATTTTCAGTTATATAGTATTTTTTTTATAACTTTGCATCATTCTCTAATATTTGCAGGTTACACACTTCTCAGAATTCTAAATGATTTTACAGAGCAGAACTTTTGAACTGTCCTGAGTGAAGAAGAAAATACAATGACTGGCAGTTGAGATAATAAGCTTCAGAAGACAGAGCTCTCTACGACTTTGAAAGTCATGGAGCTCAATGGCTCTTTTACATAGATAACAACCGGTGTTTCTTAACTCTTCCTGTACTGGAAACAATATTAGACTTATGTCTCAGCTCCTAATGTTTTATTTCTTAGCTGTACTACACATACAAATAATTATATCATAAGAATTATTTATAATGTAAAAAAATGCAGACCACGCATAGGCAGCACTCACAGACTGATACATTTACTGATTAATAAAGAGCAGTGTGTTATTTATAAATAAAAGATCAGATCAGAAGATCAGAATAAAAGACCAAAATCAGTGGGCTACAGAAAACTCAGCAGTTCCTATTGATGGAGAGTTAAAGAGAAACTCCAACCTAGAATTGAACTTTATCCCAATCAGTAGCTGATACCCCCTTTTACATGAGAAATATAATGCTTTTCACAAACAGACCATCAGGGGGCGCTGTACGACTGATTTTGTTCTGAAACCCCTCCCACAAAAAGCTCTGAGTACCGCGGTACTCTGGGCAAACTGCCACAATGTAACAATGTTCACAGACAGGAATTAGCTATTTACAGCTGTCTCTAACAGCCAAAACAGCTAGGAGCAGCTACATAACCTGCCCACAGTAAAAATGTCACCATGTAATAAATGTCAGAATGTAAATCGGGGAGAGGAAAGATTTTAGAATGAGCAAACACTGACTAAATCATTTATACATAATTATGGTAAAAATGAAGCACTTTTTTTACTACATTATTTTCTCTGGAGTTCCTCTTTAAGTCTAGTTAAGTCAAGTAGAACAGCTAATGTTCTTTTTTTAAATGGTCTTAAAGAGCATGTACTCAGTCATGCACTCCAAGTATGTATGAGCCGCAGGCAGAAACCACACTGCTTTCCACTGTCTGCTCGCGAGTTTCCATTTCCCCGTCGAGATACAAGTTACATTACTGTAAAGTCCAGAATGATATTCCCCTGTCTGATCACCCAGGCTCAGCTCTTATTATGTCTACTGGTGTTTGATGTATTAGTCACTGTCACATTGACAGAGTACCAGTATCTGTTCCATTTCAGGCTTCAGTTCAGACCACACATCCATCTGTGGTAAATGCTTATTCAACATTGTTTCATATCTGACGAGTTCAATGAAATGTGGGATTTAAGACGAGTATAACAAGTGCCATGTAATGCTGGGTCTCACACCTCTCCTCTTTCGGAGATGCCTCGCCATGTAATGTCATATTTCCATTATTTCATGAAGATCTCTTATTAACAGAACAGAGATCACAACTGTACCTGTTCTGAAGGGAAAGTCCCGCCTTGGGACAAATTCCCCCAGTGGTCTTTCCACCCATAGTTGTCTCCTTATTTGAACTGTGCAACAGAATAAATAAATGAATGTTTTGAATTTTACAGGTGTTTATAACACTTCTGGCTCTCTGTTTAAAATAACTTGTCAACACCCTGCAACTGAAAAAATACCAAAAGTTTGTGAAAAAGTACTGTCAAAATTAGTATTTTCTTACATGCTGGTGGCTTAAACATTAACTTGATAAACATTAACTTAAATAAACATTAAGGCCCTGTTCCCATTACAAACGCGGACGGCCATCCATGTTTGTGTGCATTGCGTGGCTGATCCCATCACTGAAAAGTGAATGGATCAGCCGTTTTTGCAAAAAATGCGTGCAGCATGCATTCCCGGACCGCACAGGCCCAGAACGCATGCAGTGTGAACATCAGACATTGCACTCTATGCACTGTCTGATGTCGTGCGTGTCGGCCTCCCGCAAGTGTTTCCAAAACGCGGCTGGAAACGCGTGCAGTGTGAATGGGGCCTAACTTGATAAATGAAAATTCAGGAGAAAAAGTTAATTGCATATGGGCCTCTGGCCCTTATCCAACTCACCTTTTCTCCTACGTTTTCTCTTAGGTGATAAATTAACACATTATTAGTAAAATGGCCCTGATGCTATTCAAGGTGATAAGTAGCTTGCAGATGCACCTTGCCATCACACGAGGATTACCGGCAAATCCTATTGCCTGTTTCACTGGTGTGATGGCCGATCGTTAGGGAGCATTACTTACTTCTCCCATGTTACGGGCGATGGGGAGTGAGGTTTTACCCTGTGGTGCTGTCCTTCAGCACCACGGCCTCGATCCCTACACATGCGCATGCACCCGCCAAACATCCGCCCTTCCTCTGCATCTGGGGGTCTCCTTTAATAAGGAGACCCGCAGCATTCCCCACCGGGCTGCAGCACACTGCCGAAGCCCCCACGCAGCTGCACAGGCACCTCACAGCAGTTTATCTCCCGCCGTTGAACACCCACCGCAAGTCCTGTCGGTGTAATTACAGTGTATGCATAACTGTAATTACTCTCTGTTACAGAGGCAGAGCCCCGGCAAAGTATCCAGACAGTGGACCAATGGGGAGCCCTGGCGGGAGATTCAAAGATGCTTTGCCAGGGCTCTTCGATAGAGTAATTACAGTTACAAATACACTGTAATTACACCGATGGGACTTGCGGAGAGAGGGGGGCGGCTGGTAAATTGGTGTGGGGTGCCTGCGCAGCTATGTGGGGGCCTTCAGAGGTGTGCAGCGGCCCAGCGTGGATCTCTAGGGGTCTCATTAACGGAGACCCCCAGATTCAGCAGCGACGACATGTGTTAGCATGTTTAGACCTCCTTTTTGCAGGTGTAAGCGAATGCTCATGTCTGCCAGGAAGCATTGCTTCCCGGAGGCATGCAAAGTGTAATAGGATAGGATGTAAAGAACTCGCTGGGCGATAATATCGCCCAAGGGAGTTTTTAACATCCTGCCTAGGGCTAAATGCAATTGGATCAGGCGACGATTATAAACGCCAGTGAAACTGCATCAGGCCCAATGTCACCAACAAGCAAGGAAATACTCAGAATAATTTTGACAGTACTTTTTTACCTACTTCTTGGTAGTTTTTTAAATTGAAGAGTACTGAAAAGTACTAGTTTTAAACCTGAAGATGAAAACGTATCTCCTAAGAGAAAACTTTGGAGAAAAGATGAATTGGATCGGGCCCTTCATGCTGTATACAAGCCTTACGAGTAAATATTGACAGAAATCTGTTTTATGTGAGGGTGATTGATCTGAGGAGAAGAGATCATGAGAGGTGGGGGAAGGCCTGGGAACAGTCCCAAGGTGCGATTAGACCTGAGAGAGGGTCTTACCACACAGTGAGTTGCTCACATTGGGGTGTGGTGGAGGCTTTCTGTCTCTGAGGGCTCGTTTCCACTGTTGCGACGCGATTTCGCCGGCATTCCGACGCTTGTAAAAACGCATGCGGATGCGTTTCCGCATGCGTTTTTACCCGCGATTTCGTGTGCGATTTCGCATGGCAGGGTGCCATGCGAAATTAACCGTGACACTGCCAGGGCAAAATAACATTGAAAAAGGTGTGAAATCGCACGCGAAATCGCGGGTAAAAACGCATGTAACAAACGCATGCGTTTTTACTATTAAATACATTAGCGGCGATTCGCACGGATTCCCGACGCAGGCGAATTCGGTGGGTCCCGTCGTGCAGATTTGGCCCGCCGCCAAATCGCTCCCGCACGCCGCACATGTGGAAACAGCCCCGGCCACTTCAGTGTAACAAGCGAATCCGCATCTCGTCGCCGCATGCGGATTCGCTATGGTGGAAACGAGCCCTGAAGCTGCCTGAAGCATTGTGGCAAAATCTATGATGGAAAAGAACCTGTGTGTATGAACTGTGCATGAACTGTTTTATCTGAACCAGCATTGGGACTTTGATGTTATTTTTTTTCTGAATAGATGCAGTCATTTGCAATATTTGTAAGATTGTGGAAGGAGTGGCCAATTGATCATACTGTGAGCGCTATCTTCTTTTTATCATTGTTTTCGCATACAGAAGAGGCAAACCAGGATTCATATTGTAGTTTCCATTTTCTCACCAGAGAACATCATTACTGCCATATAGCGCACTGGTGTGTATACATTGTAAAAATCAGTTTTATGTTTACGTAACGTTTGTCTTTTTTGTTAACAATATTTTTATTGATTTTCAAATTTTTTCAGACTAACACTTTAAAACAAGCATATAAAACAAGTCTAACTATTAAACAGTTACAAACAAGCAGAATAATAACAAATGAATACAAAAGGGATCTTATATAAATGCATAGAAAATGATACAAATACAATCACAGGATCTTATAAAATAACAGTTATTTAAAAGATAACCACACTATTAACCACTTCCAGTGGGGATACACTTGTCTTTTTTGACATTCATTTTTTTATTGGTCATGACAATTATATTTCTAATTGGATTAAATGTATCTTTTTTTCTCATGAATTATGTATGTTCTCACAAGAGTGAGGTGCAAGTGGAAAGCACATTTTTCGCTAAATATTTTTGTCTTGATAGTTGTCCCTCTTTCTCATCTTAGACAGTCAAGATATTCAGCAGTGACAGTTCTTACTCCTTTCACACTCTCTCCAAAACTCTGTGCAATATTTGGGCCTGGTCTTTTACTTGGAATGAAAGAGAATGGACAGTATGGAAGACAAGACATCACATGGAACTATGCTTCATGTTTGTTTTACTATTTATTAGCTACATCCATGACTATTCAAGCACTCTTGTCCCTGGCTGCCATAGTGCTCTGTGCCCAACCCGAGAGCTCCAGACAGTAAACTGCATCCAGGGACGGATTTACCAAAAGGAACTGTAGGCACTTGCCTACAGGCGCCTGATGGTGGAAAGGTGGCTCATTCCCCTCCCCAAGCACCTCCCTTCCTCCTTCCCTATGCAGAGTCCTGCTGAGAGTATAAATGAGTTTACTCACCCTCACTTTCCACTGACAAAATCTCCCTTCAGTCAGAGGCACTTATAGCTTCTTAATACCGAGGTTCCTCTAGCTACCTAATACTTGGGGGCACCACTAGCTACTTAATATTGAGGGTACTTCTGGCTTTCTAATACTAAGGGGCACCTGTAACTACTTATGAAGTGCAAGGGAAGTAAGGGAGAAGTGACAGCTGGGCCAGCCAGCACACTTGTGATGCGGTATGGAGGGGGTTTGTAGGTTCATGAAGGGCAAAGTCTAGGGCGCCAGGACATCTGTGTCTATAGGCTCCTGTGAGGTAAATCCGGGCCTGTCTTCACTACATTACACACATTTCTGATAGGATTTTACGTATGGTAAACACCCATATGGCGTGGATATGGTTGTTGGCAAAAAGCAAAGTACTGGGGTTGATACTTTATGTATTTATTTAATTATTTAATAAAATGGTCTTACTAGGATCAAGCAGGTGTAAACTTTTTGGCCCCGTTTACATCTATAAGTGCAATTGGAAGCGCTTCTATTTTGCGCAACTGATTTTACCGCAATTAGCGTGGTAAAAAACACTGGACACACTAGCACTTTAGCGATTAGCGGGAATCGCCCGCTAATCACTTAAGTGTGAATGGGCCCTTTTAAATGAAATGTTTAAAGTCATTTTAAGTGATGGAGATACAGGTTCAAAGTTGATTGATGTGTTGAAGTTGATTTTAGCTGTTTTAATCCAATACAATGCTACAGCCATTAAAAGCCAGCTCTGAATCTGTGTATAGATACTTTGGTTTTATCCCCATGCACATGAACATCTACTTGCAATTATCTGCCTCTGAAGAAGTAGCTGAATACCTGGGAAACATGCGTTCAGGGCTGAATTTCTGCAATTCAAGGTCGGCTGGCACACCAGTTCAAAGTTCCAAGCAGTTTTATTGTATGCACAACATGACAATTGTTTCGGGGCCACGGAGGGTCCCCTTCAGCAGAAAAAGTGCAGACAGACGTATGTCTGCACTTTATCTGCTGAAGGGACCCTCCATGGCCCCGAAACAATTGTCATGTTGTGCATACAATAAAACTGCTTGGAACTTTGAACTGGTGTGCCAGCCGACCTTGAATTGCTTGTATTGGACTGATGCCGCTTTTACATCAAGGCTGAGCACCCGACTACAGAAACACGGCAAGGTGTGCCTATCCAAAACCTGACATTGCAGGGCTGAATTTCTGGGAAGGCCCCAGAGGCCATGGCCTAGGGCATTAAAAATCAGCAGGGCGCAGGACTTGGAGAGATAAGAGGTCACATGCAGGGCCGTGCAGAGGATTCTCAAGGGGGTGTGCTCAAATTTGAAAAAGGGGCCCTAATCGATAAATCGTGCTAAATTGTGTATGTAATACCCCTTCTCCAGAAAGCACTAGGCAGTCTTAACCCCCCCACCACACACACACACACACACACACACACACACACACACACACACACACACACACACACACACACACACACACACACACACCTTTATAGAAGTATCAGGCAGACTTTGTGTTTTCTTCCAACCAACTTCTTTGGTGCCACCAGCCTCAAATCAGCAGTCATAGGTGCGCACTATTAGAGTGGGCACAGTGGAGCCTGATGTAGGCATGGATTCACCTTTCATTACTGGGACCTCTGTCCCTCTAGATCAGCACCCAAGCTTCTTTTCAGGCAAAGAAGCAGTGGTTGCCAATATGCAGTGGTTGCTAAGCATTAGTAGATGCAAAACTGCAGTAAGTGCCAAGGTGCAGTGGGTGCACAGATGCAGTGGGTGGTAAGACGCAAAGGTCCAGTTTGTGCTAATTTGCAGTGGGTGCCGATGTGCCAAAGTACAGTCCGTGTCAAGCTGCTGTGGGTACCAAGGTCCAGTTTGAATTGGGTGTTTATTTGCAGTGGATGCTATGCTGTATTGGGTGCTGAATGAGTAGCAGAAGGCGATAAACAATAGTGGGTGCCATGTGAGTGCTAATTGGTACAGGGAGCCATGTGAGTGTTGGACATGAGTGAGTAGGGAGTGCCATGTGTGGTCTGGATGTGTGCCATGGGAGAGTACTGAGTCTCATATGGGTTCAGACCAAGGGTGGGTACTGGTTGCTATTTGAGTGCTGGCCATGGATGGGTACTAGGTGCATATAATGGCTTTGGAACTTTGTGCTGTGTGAGTACTGTGCCATGTGGGTGTTGATTATGGGGGTTATAGGGTGTCATGTGGGTCTTAGGTGCTAATACTGAGTGCCAAGTGGGTACTGGGAGCGAGTACGTGGTAACATCTGGGTAATGGGTGCTGGCTAGTGGGGTATTTGTTGTCATGTGAGTGCTAAATGCAGAAGCTGGGTTCCATGTGGGTTCTGGGTGCTGGCACAGGGTGTCATGTGCATTCTGGCTGTATGGGTTGGTGTCAAGCATCATGTAGGTGTTGATTGCAGTTACTCAAGCCCTTGTGAGTTCTGGGTGCAAGTACTGGATGTCATATGTGAGTGTTTGGTGTTTGTGCTGGGCACCAAGTGGAGGCTTAGTGCAACTGGAACTACTGCAGATGAAACATGTGGGTGTTGGGTGCAGGTACATTGGTGCAAATACTTGGTGCATTGCATGCACTAGGTGCTAGCTATGGGTGGGCATCGTGTGTCATGTGGATTCTGAGTGCAGGTACTTTGGGTGCTAGTACTGGTTTATGTGAGTTCAGATAATGTGCAAGTACTGTGCCAAGTGGGTGTGAGTACTGGGTGCCAGCTATAGGGTGAATGATGCAAGTACTAAGTGCCATATGGAGGTCGGATATTAAGTATTAGGTGAAAGTTGCTTGGTGCAAGTACTGGGTGCTTGCTATAGTGGGGGTTACTGCTTGAGTGTAATGTGGGTGCTGAATATTGGTGGGATTGCGGTGGGTGCAGGGAGTGGGAGGTCACTGTGGGTACTGCTATGAATGGCATAGTTGCTGCTAGGGGAGGTAGAGGTCAGTGTGGGTGCTGGTGGAAGGGTAGGTCACTGTGGGTTCTGTGGAAGGAAGAGGTCAGTATGAGTGCTGGAGGAAGGGGAGGTCACTGTGGGTGCTGGGAGAGGTCATTGTAGTTATTGGAGGAGGGAGTAGTTGTGGATGCTGTCTGTGTGTTGGGAGAGATCAGTGTGGGCGCTGCTTTTGGGATGGGAGGTCCCTGTAAGTGCTGCAGGGGACAGGAGGGTAGCCTCTGGGGGAGGGAAAGATCACTGTGGGTGCTGGGGGAGGGATAGGTCAGTGTGGTACTGGGGTAGGCAGGATCACTGCTAGATTTGGGGAAGGAGAGGTGATTGTGGGTGGTAATTGAAGGGAGAGGTCACTGTGGGAGGGAGAGGTCACTGTGGGAGGGAGAGGTCACTGTGGGAGAGAGAGGTCACTGTGGGTGCTGGTGGAGGGAGAGGTCACTGTGGGTGCTAGGTGGAGGGAGAGGTCACCGTGGGAGGGAGAGGTCACTGTGGGAGGGAGAGGTCACTGTGGGTGCTAGGTGGAGGGAGAGGTCACTGTGGGAGGGAGAGGTCACTGTGGGTGCTGGTGGAGGGAGAGGTCACTGTGGGTGCTAGGTGGAGGGAGAGGTCACTGTGGGAGGGAGAGGTCACTGTGGGAGGGAGAGGTCACTGTGGGTGCTGGTGGAGGGAGAGGTCACTGTGGGTGCTGGTGGAGGGAGAGGTCACTGTGGGTGCTAGGTGGAGGGAGAGGTCACTGTGGGAGGGAGAGGTCACTGTGGGTGCTGGTGGAGGGAGAGGTCACTGTGGGTGCTAGGTGGAGGGAGAGGTTACTATGGGAGGGAGAGGTCACTGTGGGAGGGAGAGGTCACTGTGGGTGCTGGTGGAGGGAGAGGTCACTGTGGGTGCTAGGTGGAGGGAGAGGTCACTGTGGGTGCTAGGTGGAGGGAGAAGTCACTGTGGGTGCTAGGTGGATGGAGAGGTCCCTGTGGGTGAGGGAGAAGTCACTATGGGTGCTTAGGGAGGTAGAGGTCAGTATGGGTCCTAGGTGGAGGGTGAGGTCAGTATGCCACACTAGGATTCCTATCCAGGCCTCTTCACCTGAAAGTGCCCCAGGCGGAGGTGGAGCTTCTCGCGGGTGGGCGGGGCTTACAGCGGTAGGGGGCGTGGCTTATTTTTGCGCGATCAGAGGGGCCTTTTTTGCTGATTTTAAAAAGGGGGGGGGGTGCCTGGGCACCCAGAGCACCCCCCTCTGCATGTGCCTGGTCACATGTGAAAGTATAAATCACCTCTCCTGCTTTGCTCTCGTCTGCCTGAATTCCAGAGATCCCTGCATCTCTCTCACTTGTGCAAAGTGTGTGTTATGGCAGTCAGCATCTGCTGTCACCTGTATGATGAGAGGGGACAAGCAATCTGCTGTGAGAAGAAAAATATATGGGCTCAAGTAGCATAACTCTTGAGTTCCGAATAGTTTTTTTCATGCAGCACTGCATTCACGGGCAGGAATTAGCAGCTCTCCCCCTCCCTGACTGATGTTAGTTTATTACTAGTAGGTCAGTGCTGTTAAAGACAATTCATGGCTTGTTTTTTCTCTCCTACAGAATGACAGCAACATTCTTTGTGCTACAGTTTAACTCTTTCCTGGCTTTTTCTTTTTTTTGCCAGCAAAGTACTGTGTTGACCATCAGTGAAAGCAGGATGTTTTGAAACAGAATGACAACTGTTACATTTATTTATATTTACTAAACAATCGATGCATCTCCTGCTGACTGTGTATATAGCTGTGTGCCCTAACATCTTGTATACAGTAACAAAGTCTGAAGATAGCTCATTAGCCAAAGGCTCACTGTTGTTCTTTTGGTTAGCCAATAAAAAGTGTTATTCTGTTACAAAACTTGCTGCTGACTGATTTTAAGATCTGTCTTAAGTGCTAAATTGTCACTGCGTAAAGTACACCTGAGCTTATGCTAGGTACACACAATGCAATTTTCTGACAGATTTACTGTCAGATCGACTATTTCCTACATGTCCGATCTGCTTTCCAATCAATTTTCTGAATGCTTTTTCATAGAAGTGAACAGCAAACTGATGGAAAAATTGAATCGGAAATCAGATCAGACATGATGGAAATAATCGACCTGACAGTAAAGAAAATTGCATCATGTGTACCTAGCATTACACTATATCTATGCCAGTGTGTGTAGAGTCAGATCCTTCTACTTACCTGTTCTCTGTTTTGGATGGACTTCTCTGCATTGTGCTGCCATCACATGTTTGTGGCTCTGACTGCAGCAAGTCGCACAGAGGACAAAGAAGCAGCGCTGTCCACTGGGGCTCCTTGTAATTTCGCACTCCTGTACGGATGTGCACAGGAGCCGAGGGAGTGTTATGGGTATGCGTACTTGACAAGTGCTGCTCATATATGAGCATCATTTCTGAAGTATGCAAGCCCAGAACACTATCGGATGTTGTGCATGCAGACAGGAGCGCAAAATTACATGGAGTGGACAGAGCATGCACTGCTTCTTTGTTGAACAGGGGGCAAAGCAGCAAAACAGAGGAGAGCCCGTTCAGACTATTCAGAGTTGGACAGAAGGGGGGGGGGGGGTGCGGTTGGTGACAGTCGGCCTAGGGAGCTGAAAAGTACAAATCCGGCCCTGCGGGCATTAGGCTGCACATTGTATCATTTTGACATGATGATGGAATTATGACTGTATTGATGTGAATGCGCCCATCTTTTATCTGTAATAGTAAAAGCTATGTTTTATATGTACCTGTCTGGTCTTCAAACCCTACACCATTTTTATTAATCCTGTCTTTTAGGATTAAGTTTGCATTTTTTAATCAATTCATTTGGGTTTTGATGATCCCCAAGCAGTGCAGTCTACAGTTTTAGATAAAAAAAACCAGAAAAATGAACACATACAAACAAACTGTTAAAAATGTATGCAAACACGTAATCAGCCATCACCCCATATCACAAAACTGAAATGACTTGACAAATGCATAAATATATTAAAAAAACAACTTGATTACACATAATAAGAGGCACAGTTCTGTCACGCAGCAGAAAGTGCAGGCAACTTTTCCTAATTTTCGTCCCAATGCCTCCTTTATTCAAGCTTTTTAGTTATCACAGACAGGAGGAGATCTAACCAGGGTCGTAACTAGAAATCACTGCCCCCCCCCCCCCCCCTTGAATCTTTGGATGAGGCCCCCTCCTCCTCCTCCCCCCTCAAAACAGAAATTGGAAAGGAAGGCCAGGCAGGATATTAAACAGAAAAAAAACAACAACCATACTTCCAGTAAAGGTAGCCTAGTATAGTTGCCCCCAGTATAGGTAGCCTGTCATAGGTGCCCTTAGGGCGACAGACGAGATGATGCGCTGAGTGCTGGACGGGCCCCACATTGCAGGGCTATCGCGGGTAACACACAAAGAATTAACACAACAAATTCAGATAAATACAAAGTTGTATAACAATGCGCTCGTCTACAATACGTAATAATCCAAAATATTTATAAAATTACATACAGTCCTTGTGCTCAGCACACTGAGGGACATGAAATGTACACTGAAACTTGGACTCTAATAACATACAAGAGCACAAACTCCTTTCAAGCGACGTGCTCATGCTGTTGGCTGGGCGGGTATGAGTTTAGTCAGTGTAGCCGCAGTTTCATCGGGGCTGGCTGTAATTCTGTCAGAAGAGGTAGGTGCTTCATCCAGGCAGGCAGCATGTGCGTCAGAGCAGGTTTCAGGCTTCTGATCATTGTTCTTCATTGCAAAGTAATCAAAGGATTCATATACTGTCGAGATGGCCTGTAATGCCACAAAAATATGATGAATTCCAAGCACAGAATATCAATCTGTAATTTCATATACTCAACACTACCCGTGCTGAGGAAATAGGAAAGCTTATAGAGGCACCTCAATGACTTATAGAAGAACACTAAATTACCCAATTTATGTCATTTATCCGGTTTCAGCATCAGAAACACCTCCTATATCTATATGTTGCTGTACATTGCTATGTAGCCGCTCCCTACCAATGATGTTTAGCCTAGATTATGACGCCACAAAATCTTCTTCTCCCAGTGCACTCTGGGAGTACAGGTGTTGTTTCAGCTGACTTCGGAACACACAACAAACAAACATTCTGCAGTGATCAGGGCCAGCGCTGCCATTCAGGAATAGGGGGCAATTTCCCAGGGCCCTGACTGCTGCAGGGGCTCCGCACCGCCAGACCCCGCCAAGTGGTTTCCCTTCACTACTGCCCAGGGCCCCTACAAATGTTGCTGAAGATTTTTTGATTTTCTTGGTATTGTATATTGTTGTTCTGTGTGTCCACTGTCCAGAGCCCTTGAGCTGTTGTAGGAGACAGGTGTACAGAGCTGCTAGTGCTACATTACCTCACCCAATAGCCCTTTTAAGGGCTGTTTTTTTTCTTCATATTGTTATATTGTGTTCTGTGTGTCCACTGTCCAGAGCACTTGCGCTGTTGTAGGAGACAGGTGTGCAGTGCTGACACCTGAGAGACAAGCAATACTCCTGTACTATCCAAGAATCAGCTATGACTAAGGAGCCATAAGTTTGCTCTGATACGCGTGAGCTGTATTGCTGTTTGTCCACAATTGCCTCGATAGAAATTGGACTTTTATCCTGAGACTGGCGCAGCAGAATTCTTATCTACTACAATAGTCCAGTACTGTCATGTATTATTCACTTCTGGCCTGTTTAAAGCCTCACTGTCTGTCAGGGCCCTATATTGTGTGGTGATTGTACATAACAGCAGAAACCTTTCTGTCACCTGAGTGAAGTGACAATCAGCTCCTTACTGACAGCGTGGTTATTTTTGTTAATGTAATATTGCGAAAAAAACATGACAGACAGAAACTGGCTACGCTGCAGGGGTTGTGGTGCTGTGATTTCCTGTGGCCCTAGAACATAGCCCAGTGAACTCACAAAATGCCACAGAAGTAACTGGCGTACACAGTAGCACACCCCATCTTCTACTAGGAACCTTGCCACACCATCCTAATCGTGCTCAGACATGATTCTGAATCTGATTCTGATATGGGAACCCTACGACAATAAAATTGTTCTGGCCTCTGCTGCAGAGGCTGCAACAATTCTTTTTTTAAAATAAATAAGCCAATTTTTTTCTCTGAAGTATATGCCATGCAAAAAAGTTTCTATTAGGGCTCGTTCGCGCAATAAAACTTAACACGCGAATGGTGGAATCTGTTCACGCGCACAATGCTTTACACGCGCATTTGCACGTGCAAAGCCTTTACATGTGATAACTGAGTTATCACGCTTTAGTGAATCGAGCTCATTGTGCACGTGAACAGTTTCCACCATTCGCGTGTTAAGTTTTATTGCGCGAACGGCGTTACGCTTCACACGCTAAGTGCAGAATGCCATTGAAAACTACGGCGCTTCGCACAATCAGAAGATAGAGTTTGGTAATGAAATCAGCAATGGTGCTTACATTAACATGTGCATTAATGTAATACCGCGCACGCAAAGTTTAACGCACGTCGCTTTATGTACTGTATACAGTAATAATTCATGATCTACATTCCGTTCGCGTGATCTGCAGTGACTTCACGTGATAATGATACTTAGCACGTGATAAGGATACTTAGCACGTGATAAGGATACTTAGCACGAGATAATGATACTTAGCACGAGATAATGATACTTAGCACGGGATAATGATACTTAGCACGTGATAATGATACTTAGCATGTAATGATGATACTTAGCACGTGATAAGGATACTTAGCACGTAATGATGATACTTAGCACGTGATAAGGATACTTAGCACGTAATGATGATACTTAGTACGTGATAAGGATACTTATAAGGATACTTAGCACGTAATGATGATACTTAGCACGTGATAATGATACTTAGCACATGATATCACGTGCAATGCGGCTTATCACTGTCGTGCTAAGTGTTAGCGCGCTTTAGTGTCAAGCCCTATACGCGTTGCTGTGCATTTCAGCAGCGCATATAGGGCTTGATTCACTAAACCGTGATAACTCAAATATCACACCTTATCAAGTTAACATGCCTTATCAGAGTAGCATAACGAGCGCTACGAACCCTCGGGGGCTAAGGGCAGGACGAGTGCCATTGCCAATTAGCAGGGATACATTTGTAGCGCTCGCTATGCTACTCTGATAAGGCATGTTAACTTTGATGAGGTGTGATATCTTTGATAAGGTGTGATATCTTTGATAAGGTGTGATATTTGAGTTATCACGGTTTAGTGAATCAAGCCCATAGTGTGTGACACGCAAGAACGGTAAAAGGGCATAGACAGCCCTTCTACCATTCCCATCATATGGGCTGCGCAGCAGTGCGATTGCGCTGCTGCATGCATTTTCGGGAATCTTAGCGCTGACCCATTCACTAATTCTGCAGCGCAGCACATAGTAACGCAGATGGTGTGCGATGGTATGCGTTGTGTTCCAATCGCACAACCATCTGCGCTAAATCATGTGAACGAGGCCTAATAAGGCTGTGTTTATAATGTGTATATGTTTTTATAGCATGTTGTTAGGGAAGGTGGAGCACTCCCTCGTCCCGATTTGATGTGCCTTGGTCAGTCTGGTAGCACTCAAGATCAATGGCGTATCGTATAGCATATAACATTGATAATACTACTCATTAAAATTGAAACACTGTTAGCAAGTTCCTTTACAACCTTTAAGTCAGAAATCAGTAAAAAAAAGAAAAATAAAAAAAAGGAAAATAAATGGAGAAAAAACAACGTACCCACTGTACAGAATTAGTAGATGAGGCGCTCTCATCAGCATCAACATTATCTTGGTCCACATTCCGGATTTCCAGGGATTCTTGCTCTGTCTTCGTCTGGTAGATTTTCCTCTCTTGAAAGACATAACAATAAAGCATTTGTATAATATTGGAATACATGTAGACAAAGAGAAAAGCAAAAAGCAAAATAAAAATCCACGGTCACTTTGTGGAACATTAAAAGCAAGACATTTTAAATCAGCCTCTCTCTGCCAATCCCTCCATTTGCTACCAATCTCCCAAAGGATCAAGTTCAAATTCCTAACACTATCACACAAGGCGGCTCTACATCTCCTTCATACCTTCCCTTATTAGTGTCCGGATAACATGGATGGATATCAAGGACTTCTCACGAGTGTCACCTCTCCTTTGGAACTCCCTCCCACAGCCTATCTGTCATGCTCCAAGTATGGAAATTTCAAAACGTACCCTCAAGACACACCTATTTAGACAAGCTTATAGTTTGCTATAGCTAGAATTTAAAGTTCACTGCCTCATCTGCTAACTCCTTTGTCTACTCCCCCAGTGTCTCATCCCCACTACCCCCTGGATTTAAAGGGATGGGACCTCCCCCTTTTGTTTTCTGTCTCTGTGCAATTTATCAAATGAACATCTATCAGTTTTGGTGATTTTTTCAAAATACACATCAACTGTATGTATCTGTACTTGTATCACTGGTTGTACAGTATGTTGAACTGGTCATGTATCTACGCTCCCCATTGTTGTATGTTTTGCACATTGTACAGCGCTACAGAATATTTTCATACTGTATAAATAAAACAAATAATTTATTGTCTGACTTGGAAGAAAAAGAGTAAGCTTTTGGCTGATAAGCCTTCTCCAGACTCGATGGTTAACAGGATACAATACTCTAATGAAAACACACTGTTTTTCTTCCAAGTTAGCCAATAAATGGTATCATCCTTAAGGCCAGATTTATACTTTTCTGCCTCATGCCATGTATGTTGGAGGTCTCATGTGTAGCAGTGCCTCTCCCATTCCATGTGCAGCCCCCTCTTCCATGTATAACATCTACGGTTGGGGACGGCTTTGTATGTTTTACCGCCCAAGGCCACTATCACCAGCCACCCGCAGACAAACCGCAAACCTGCCCAAGGCCACTATCACCAGCCACCCGCAGACAAACCGCAAACCTGCCCAAGGCCACTATCACCAGCCACCCGCAGACAAACCGCAAACCTGCCCAAGGCCACTATCACCAGCCGCCCCCAGACAAACAGCAAATCCCCTACCACACACACACACTTTTATTGGTCCCAGTAACTATTGTTATTATTATTTAGTATTTATATAGCGCCGACATCTTCCACAGCGCTGTACAGAGTATATTGTCTTGTCACTAACCGTCACTCAGAGGAGCTCACAATTTATCCCCATAGTCATATGTCTATATGTATGTATCGTGTAGTGTATGTATCATAGTCTAGGGCCAATTTTAGAAGAAAGACAATTAACTTATCAGTATGTTTTTGGGATGTGGGAGGAAAGTGAAGTGCTCGGAGGAAACCCACACAGACACGGGGAGAACATACAAACTCCGTTCATATAGTGCCCTGGCTGGGATTGGAACCAGGGACCCAGCGCTGCAAGGCAAGAGCGCTAATCACTACTCCACAATGCTGCCCTCAGCAATCAATGTATTTGAAGATGCTTTTTAACAATACAATTTTACTAAATGATCAACCTTCTGTTCTGTTTTGTGGATTGATTACATTTGAAATGAACTGAATGGTTATAATTGGTTTTTCCATTTATGGGCCAAATTGATGCTTTCCGCTCTGAGTTGGACTCAAAGAGCAGCCGATGATGATACTGAGTGACAGCTCAGGTCACAGACAATAAGCTGCCCCTGTTTGCTGCCCCTTCATCCCCTCCACCCACCTTGAGTCCCAGACACTCGCCTGGCTGCTGTAGTTCACATGTTTGGCAGCTTGACTGCATGACCGTGGCAGACCACGGCCCGCCCCTTGCTTCCTGGTGCCCTAGGCCATGGTCTATGTGGCCTTGCCTGAAATCCGCCCATGTCTACAGTTTGTACTGAAGCCCATCTTTCAAGTATAACTCCCTTGGGCATCAGCCTCAGTTTTCATGTGTTGTTCCCCATTTGCAACCTTCTTTGTCATATCTAGTAACCCCTATTTCATGTCTAGGAGCCCCCTCTGGCTGTAGCCACCCAAGGCCTGAAAGGGGGAAGAGATCGCTTCCTATCCGCATTGGTTGCTAGCAGTTGCAATCTGCCAACTTTGGAAATAGCTTACAAAAATACTCCTGCTTAAAGGGGTTCTTTCGCGAAAAAAGTAGGCAGTTAAAAAATGTGACAGATGACAGGTTTTGGGCCAGTCCATCTTTTTAAGGGGGATTCTCAGGGCTTTCTTTGTTTTCAACAGCATTTCCTGAACAACAGTTTAACTGCCAAAATAGCAAGATACCAGCCGGCTTCCCTAATCACTTGCACACTATTATGTCAGTTAGATTTTGCAACTGTTGTTCAGGAAATGCTGTTGAAAACAAAGAAAGCCCTGAGGGCTCTTTCACACTAGAGGCTGCGGTAGAAAAGGCTGAAAGTCAGCCTTTTGCTTAACGCCAATACATAGCGTTTTCAAAGCCTTTTCAAAGCCTTTTGAAAGAGTTTTACAGCCCATATGAAAACGTCCTTTTTTTTTCTTCTATAAAAATAAGTGAACAAGATAGCTGTAAAACGCTTTGAAAAGGCTTTGAAAACGCTGAAGTTGGCGTTTTCCATTGACTATCATTGAAACGCCAACAGCCAACTTCGGCTGTTAACAGCCCTGAAAAAGCTCCTGGGAGCGTTGAAACGCAACGCTCCAAAACGCCGAGTTAGATGTGAAAGGTAAAATTAAAGTCTATGGACTTTCTTTTACCTAGCAAAACGCCAACTTCGGCCGTGGCGTTAAAACGCCGAAAAATCCCTCTGGTGTGAAAGGGCCCTGAGAATCCCCCTTAAAAAGATGGACTGACTCAAAACCTGTCATCTGTCTCAAAATTGTAAAAAAGAAAAGTTTGCAGAGACCTCACTGATCCATACAAAAATGCAAAACTTTATTGAATACCAGCAAACACAACATCCCAAAGTCTAAAAACAATTCCTTAAAATTGGAGTCCCCGGAGTTCCTCACATCACCCTCACATGCACAGTTCCATTCACACAGACCTAGCAGTGCTAATTGATTACCGCTGCAGCGTGTAGGCTAGCTTAATTGACTTAATGCCAGTGGAACCACTACCTATAAGTGTATATATGTACACACCAGGAAGTCCTGTAAATTGCAGGTGAATTGCCGTTCACGCAAAACTTTTGAGTGCACTCAGAAAAGAGGCCCATATCAATAAACATTGTAGCTACTTCAATTAGTCCTATAAGGTACACTTCTCACGTTAGCATGTTGATCCAGCATATCGCCATTTCACAGGTGGATAATTGCACTTCCAGGCATCTATTTGTAAACAGTTCAAAGCAGGTTGGCTTAATAGCCCCAATGCCAGTTTATAAGGAAGCAGTTCATATATTGCTAAAGAGGCTCAGTCATAAAGCTTTAGCCACAGAGCACTTAAAAGGAGGCAGATGCCAGGCTTAACTTACGTCGCCCTGCGGGTCCCCCACACTCCGCAGTCCGCGCATCTCCGGCAGGTTTTCCTCCTTTCTCCTTTGAACTTCCGCTGCAGCGGTTTGTCAGAACAGCACACGTGGTCCTTGGCTGAAGATGCGCACGATCGACCCGCTCACAGCCTCACGTAGTAGTGGGGATCCAGTGCGCAGAACGCTTGGAAGGGTGGAAGAGATCAGTCAACAGGGACTCCTCCCACTTACATGTTTCGCCCAATGGGCTTCCTCAGAGTGACGTCAGGGGGGGTGGCTGAGTACTTCCCATGGTCTTTTATATACAGTCCAGCATCATGTGATCTAACCTGAGCGGCCATCTTTGTTGCTGGATCCACGCTTGGATTTTCCCTCTTTCTAAAACAGTTGCATTGATATTCTCTTAGCGTGGATCGAATGTAAAACAAAAATAGGGGGTTGCATACATTGAGACCTCGATAAACGCAAGTCCGCACTGGGCATCTGATTAGAGTATAACATATATAGCAGTAAGTATATAACCATCACTAGCCTTCACATATACCTGCCTGCCTTTCTGAGCCACACATAAATGTATTATTGCTCACCATTGCCTCCAGAGGTCACAATGCGCAGTACTTTCCCCTCTTTTCCATTCACCATCTCAGACATACTTGTCCTAAAGGGGTACTCCAGCATGAATCACATATCTAATCTAAATATACAGAGAAGTCAATTTCTGAGTTCAAACCTGATGGTGTTCGTGTGCCTAGTCTATATATCCACATTGTTTCTACTCTACAGAGTTCTCTCTCAATATTAACTTTTCTAGCTCCTTTTTTCATGGAGAACAGGACTTTAACCAGACTACCCCTGAAACTGCCCCCATGTTTTTCACGATAATGCTGTCTCAGAGGGCCCTTGCAGTTTTCGTTTTCATTGCCCACATTTGAAATGTGCTCCAGGATCCGCGTTTTAAAGGCCCGGGTGGTCATACCAATATAGTGTAGACCACAGGGGCAGGTAATCATATACACTACCCCTGTGGTCTCACAATTCATAAATGCCCTAATGTCATATTTCTTCTCCTGTTTTACATCCCAGAACGTCTTTGTCCTGTGCACAAATGGACAGACTTTGCATCTGCCGCAGCGATACATGCCTTTTGGGGGCGGAACTGCTGAGAGCCAGTTCTTCCTCCCTTCTTCTGCCCCTCTACTGCGGAATTCCGAACATACCAAATGGTCCCTCAAAACCTGTCATCTGTCACATTTTTTAACTGCCTACTTTTTTCGCGAAATAACCTCTTTAACCCAACCCTGAGCTAAATAGTATAGTACAGAATCTGTACTGTCCGATTTCTTTGCTGTTTCCGCTGCTCCCCGCCGTGATCCTGGCTTTTAATCGCCAGTTTTAGGCAGTGTTTACAAACAAAAAACATGGCCGCTAACCAGGAAGTGATGTTTGTGAGTATATATACATATAAATACACACACACGCCTGTACTCTAATATGAGTGTATGTATGTGTGTGTATATATATATATATATATATATATATATATATATATATATATATATATATGCACACAGTGGGATGTGAAAGTTTGGGCAACCTTGTTAATCATCATGATTCTCCTGTACCTGTAAAAATCGTTGGTTGTTACGATAACAAATGTCAGTTAAATATATCATATAGGAGGCACACACAGTGATATTTGAGAAGTGAAATTGCGTTTATTGGATTTACAGAAAGTGTGCAATAATTGTTTAAATAAAATTAAAACAGTCCAACACGAAGAGTCCACAGCACCACGTCAGTAATATATAGCTTTTTTATTATTTAAAAAGGCAAAGAGATAGCCATACAGCGACAGACGCTGTTTCGGACAAGGTCCTTCCTCAATCTGCATCAGGCTCTCTCTGAAATACATCACAATTGCTACTCTTATATATACTAGTCATCAATACAAAATAACCAATCAGGATGCAGAGAGGACATGGAGGACCTGATGGGGAATTGCAAGAAAGCCAAGTAAGTTACACCCACTATGACACAAGTCAAAAAGGATCTCTCGGATCGGATCTCTCGGAGAGATCTCAATCGGATCTCTCTAAAGGGGCAGAGAAAATTTGCTATTTCATTACTTAGGATCATACTGGAGGAAAATTACTTTGTCTTTGAGGGCGTATACTATCAGCAATGCAGGGGGACCGCCATGGGGTCAAATGTGGCCCCCTCCTACGCAAATCTTTATCTGGGCCTCTATGAGGAGGCATTTGTCTATACACATGAGTATTATCGTAGGCATGTTGTATGCTGTCTACGATATATCAATGATATTTTTGCGTATGGAGGGGTCCCAGGAGGCCCTGGCGGTCTTCCTTACTGATCTTCATGAGAGCTGCCCGAGCATTCATTTGACGGCTCATGTGCATCCTTAGTTAAAGACAGCTATCTATGCTCAGAAGCCATCAAACCTGAATGAACTAGAGAGGTTTTGTAAAGATGAATGGTCCAAAATACCTTCAACCAGAATCCAGATTCTCACTGGAACCCACAGGAAGCGTTTAGAGGCTGCAATTTCTGAAAAAGGCTGATCTACTAAATATTGATTTAATTTCTTTGTTTGTGGTGCCCAAATTTATGCACCTGCCTAATTTTGTTTAAACAATCATTGCACACTTTTTGTAAATCCAATAAACTTAATTTCACTCCTCAAATATCACTGTGTGTGTCTCCTATATGATATATTTGACTGACATTTTTTATTGTAATAACCAAAAGGTTGCCCGAACTTTTGCATCCCACTGTATGTATATATATATATATATATATATATATATATATATATATATATATATATATATATATATATATATATATATATATATATATATATATATATATATATCTATCTATCTATCTATCTATCTATCTATCTATCTATCTATCTATATATATATATATATATATATATATATATATCTCAATCATGTTACAGTATACTACAAGTTTGTATTACATAGTAAATTATCTGCACTCCAGTCTGGGATTCTCACTTTCTCAGCGTGTGACAGGCAGCTCCCTCCCCTCTCAGCCTCACAAACTGCACAAGCTGAAACTGAGAGCAGAGTGTAAGGAGTAAACAAAGCACACAGAGCCTGCAGGGGGCGTGCATATCTTGTATTCATTACAACAGAGGCAGCCCATTCCTCCCTGGGTCAAAGCTTGACGAAGAAAAGATGATTAGATATATTACAGAGACAGTGCAACTAGGAAAGGCTGCAGTAATCCAGACCACATTAGAACAGGTATAGGAACTTGTTACAGAGTCTCTTTAACCCCAACTCTGTCATGGTCAACATACGTAAATAACTTAGACCAGAGCTGCAGACTCTGCTGTCATCATGAGAGCTACCATTTTGCATTCTGTAGGTGATCTTTCTGCAATGATGATTATTACTGAGGCATGACATGCTGTTCCAGACGATAAAGGGTTACCGGTATGTTTACTTCCACAGGCTTCTATACCAAAAGTACGTTTTTTCACACTTTTTCACTTGCTAGATTATGAAAATTTATTTTTCATATAAGGTGATTGTGAAAACTCAGAAGAAACATTTATTATATCAAGAACCTTTTCCTAACCTTATGTATATAATAACTTTTCAGCTTACAGCAAGCAAAAACATAGTAAAATTAAAGGGCTCCAAGCAGCTTTCTTTTTCTGCAGTATGTCTTGGTTTCTATTTGCTGTAGGAGCTTACACCCTCCCCCTTTCCCTCTGCCCTTATTTATCCAGGGGAAGGTGTGAATGTAATCAAGTGTGACTCTCTAAATTGTTTGAAGTACAGTGTATTATCTCCCCCCACACACACACACTGATGAAAGCTTTTGTTTACTCATCGCCACTGCTTATTACAGCAGTCCTTATCTGCCTGCTCTTTCTGCAGTAGGCAGGCCATGGAAGTAGAGCAATAAAAACCTCTAACAAACATTTACATGTAAAAAAAAGAGGTAGAATGGATTTCTTTTTTTTTGTTATGAGCCACATTGTTAATATGCATTTTTAACGTGCTATTGAGATGCCATGGGTGCTAAAAATGCTGCTCTGACAACATTTTGGAAAAGATAATTTGTTTTGTTTTTTTGCATGCTATGATCTTTAAAAAAAAAAAAAAAGTGTTAGGCCCCCTGCACACTGCAAATCCGATTTGCGATTCCGATTTGCAATTCTGATTTTCCCTGGATGCTATTAAAACAAAAAGAAAAACGCAGCATGCAGTTCCGATTAAAAATCGGAAATCGGAAACGCATGTTAATATCGATAAAAATGCTAATCGTTGATTCTGATTTTTAATCGTTTTTCTCATGCAATTTTGATTTCCGATTTTTAATCAGTACTGCATGCTGCGTCTTTTCTGCGTTTTTCTTTTGATAGCATCCAGGGAAAATCGGAATCGCAAATCAGAATCGCAAATCAGATTTGTAGTGTGCTGGGAGCCTTATACTAATTAGGAAAGTAAGCTGATCTAACCAGCACATAAATTGTTGTTTTTTTACCACAATATACTGAACCCTGCATCCAGGCACGGTCATTGATTACCGTAGTTATAACAACATGCGCTTTAGTTCACATTTGGTCTGGCATATTAAGACTCAGTGCTGCGCATTCTTTTCTCCTAGAATCATTTGGCTGAGCTAGCGAAGTGCAAGGAGATTTACAAGGTGCAGAATGTTCTCACGTCTTACTCGCAAAGCACCATGCTGGTGGGCACGGAGCTCAATGGACACTTCCTGACTAAGTGGGGGTGCCCAGTAATGATAAATGATGATTTATGATGCTACTCAAGTGTCAGAGAGATCAAATAGTGATCAAAAGGTTCGGTCGGCACCTCCATGTAAAAATAAACTCTTTAGGAAAACATTGCACTTTATTTCTATAAATGAATACAGATAAAAGGAAAGAGACTGCGTATAGTGACAGCCCGCTGTTTCAGGCAGTTAGCATTTCATCAAGTTGGACAGCCCCTTTCTGTTCAGCTTGAAGAAAGGCTGGCTGCCTGAAACAGTGGTCTGTCGCTGAACGCAGCCCCCGCCCTTCCTTTTATCTATTTTAAAAACAAATTTTAATATCATATCAGCTATGTTGTACTGAGAGGAGCTTATTTTTACATGAAGGTGCCGACCTAACCTTTTAATCGCTGATGATATATTGTCCAAAGGGTACTCTAGAACAGCCAGGTCTGGGCACTCAACCTTCTTCTATATGCATGGCTGCTAATCTAACAACGTTATTGGAGAGAGATGGTCAGGAGTTCCTGGCCAGCACGGGTGTAACTACAAAACATGGGGCCCCCCAGCAAAACTTTAGTGCCCCCCCCCCATATTCACAGCCCTTCCTTTGCCTACCCCTGGTGACCTTCACAGCCTGGGGGCCCATCTTGCAAGGCTCATAAAACACGTGTGCTATTTACAAAAGAGGTATGCACACCTAATATATACAGTTATAGCTAGAGCAACATAGAAGAGGAATCATCGGGTGCTGAGTCAGTAAACCGGGCTACCGGAGTAGCCCTACTACACCATTAAAAAATAAATAAATAACTCGCACACCATGTAGAAAGTAAATGCAAAAGATTGTGTATTGAGTACAAAAAAATCACAATAAGTGACAAAGAACTGATCAAATATGGCAGGACATCACAGAAAAGTGACAGTTACAATGGAACGCCCATGGAGTCACTGTGCAGCATTAACAAAGCTATGCATGTCATATAGCATACAAACATGATAAAATAAATGCAAAGTCAATATAGCAACTATGCATAGTGATCAGCCTAGAAAGGCATAAGCAGTGAGGCAAACAAGAAGCCATATACATATTAAGACAGAGACTCCATGGTGAGGAAGGAGCACATTGGCATATACCCTCTGACAAGGGTGTTTTCCGAAACGGCGCACTGTCAGGGTATATCCTCACAATGGAGTCTCTGTCTTAATATGTATATGGCTTCTTGTTTGCCCAGGGCCGGATTTAGGACAAGGCCACCGCACCGCAGGAGCAAGGGCACCAAAGTAGCAGGCTGAACTTATGCAGCATTTGCAAACTTGCAAATGCTGCAATGCAGAGAGATCAGACGAGCGCCTGACCGCGGTACTCTGCTGCTAGCCGCCTGTGCAGCAGCCACCTTGCTCTCTGTGCACATTTGCATTGTGGCCGGCGGCTATGGACTTGGGCAGCATTGGAGACAGAGGGGAAGAGGCAGAGGCGTAGCTAGGATTTTCAGCGCCCGGGGACAAAGACTATTTATGCGCCCCCCCAATGTCAAGGTTGCGGGCGTGGTCACATAATAAATGTGGGCGTGGTTATGGGTGGAGCCAAATGTATATGGAGGTTAGCAGGCTCACGCTCACCCACCCTCCCTCAGTATGTACCTTCCAGCATGTTCCAAGACAAATTCAGCAATCATGAGCCCCCCCCCCCCCCATCAAGACAAATTCAGCAATCATGAGGCCCCCAACATAACCAACTCAGCAATCATGAGGCCCCCAACAAGACAAATTTAGCAATCATGAGGCCCCCAACAAGACAAATTCAGCAGTCATGAGTCACATAAATAGACAGCATTTCACATAAATAGGTAGAATGCCCCCTTAATATGGTAGACACCTCTCACCTGGCAGCAGTTCTCCAAAATACACTCAATCTGACGTGGTTCCCCCAAAATAGGTAGCCCCAGGTCTATAGTTGTCCCCAGAATAGGTGGCCAGCAGTATAGATGTCCCCAGAATAGGTGGCCAGCGGTAAAGATGTCCCCAGAACAGGTAGCCAGGGGTAGAGATGTCCACAGAACAGTTAGCCAGGGGTATATGTGCCCAGTATATGTAGGCAGGGGTATGTGTGCCCAGTATATGTAGCCAGAGGTATATGTGTCCAGTATATGTAGCCAGTGGTATATATGGCCAGTATATGTAGCCAGGAGAATAATATGTGCCCAGTATATATAGTCAGGCATATATGTGCCCAGTATATGTAGCCAGGGGTATATATGCCCAGTATATGTAGCCAGGGGTATATATGCCCAGTATATGTAGCCAGGGGGTATATATGCCCAGTCCACGTAGCCAGGGGGTATATATGCCCAGTATATGTAGCCAGGGGTATATATGCCCAATATATGTAGGCAGGGGGTATATATGCCCAGTATATATAGGCAGGGGTATATATGCCCAGTATATGTAGCCAGGGGTAGATATGCCCAGTATATGTAGCCAGGGGTAGATATGCCCAGTATATGTAGCCAGGGGTATATATGCCCAGTATATGTAGCCAGGGGGTATATATGCCCAGTCTACGTAGCCAGGGGGTATATATGCCCAGTATATGTAGCCAGGGGTATATATGCCCAGTATATGTAGCCAGGGGTATATATGCCCAGTATAAGTAGCCAGGGGGTATATATGCCCAGTTCACGTAGCCAGGGGGTATATATGCCGAGTATATGTAGCCAGGGGTATATATGCCCAGTATATGTAGCCAGGGGGTATATATGCCCAGTCCACGTAGCCAGGGGGTATATATGCCCAGTATATGTAGCCAGGGGTATATATGCCCAGTATATGTAGCCAGGGGTATATATGCCCAGTATATGTAGGCAGGGGTATATGTGCCCAGAGTAGGTAGCCAGGGGTATATGTGCCCAGAGTAGGTAGCCAGGGGTATATGTGCCCAGAGTAGGTAGCCAGGGGTATAGGTGCCCAGAGTAGGTAGCCAGGGGTATAGGTGCCCAGAGTAGGTAGCCAGGGGTATAGGTGCCCAGGGTAGGTAGCCAGGGGTATATGCCCAGTATATGTAGTTAGGGGTATATGTGCCCAATATATGTAGGCAGGGGTATATGTGCCCAGAGTAGGTAGCCAGGGGTATATGTGCCCAGAGTAGGTAGCCAGGGGTATATGCCCAGTATATGTAGTTAGGGGTATATGTGCCCAATATATGTAGGCAGGGGTATATGTGCCCAGAGTAGGTCGCCAGGGGTATATGTGCCCAGAGTAGGTAGCCAGTAGCCAGGGGTATATGTGCCCAGAGTAGGTAGCCAGAGGTATAGGTGCCCAGAGTAGGTAGCCAGTAGCCAGGGGTATATGTGCCCAGAGTAGGTAGCCAGAGGTATAGGTGCCCAGAGTAGGTAGCCAGGTGTCCCCCTCCCCAGCAGGAGGGGAGCAGCGCAGAGAAGAGCTGCTCTCTCTCCCTCGCTGTCCCCTCCAATGTCTGTCCGGTGGCTGGCAGCGGCGGGCGGAACTTACCTCCGTCTCGTCGCAGCGCCGGATGGATCTGCCGCTACTTTGGTCTGGTCCAGACCAGAGCAGCGGCTGCGCACCCGAACTTCCGGCCGGTGTTCCGACGCGGCGCTGGAGCGTGACGGAGGTGAGTTCCGCCCGCCGCTGCCAGCCACCGGACAGACATTGGAGGGGACAGCGAGGGAGAGAGAGAGCACCTAAGGTGAGGGAAGGAGGGGGGAGATGGCCCCCCTTCCCCACCATCCGCACAGCTCTCTCTCTTCTCTGCGCTGCTCCCCTCAGCCCCGCAAAAAAAACAAAACCCGAAGCTCAGCTGGGCGCCCTTGGGGACCCGGCGCCCCGGGGCACTTGTCCTACCCCGACCCCCCCTAGCTCCGCGCCTGGGAAGAGGAAGCTTCTGCACTGGAGATGAGGAGAGAAATGAGTGACACTGATGGCTGCTGCGGTGTGAAGGCGAGCTGGCTACCTATACTGAAAGAGGGGAAGTGGGAAAAGGAGTGATTAAAGGGGAACTGAAGAGAGAGGTATATGGAGGCTGCCATGTTTATTTATTTTTAAGCAATACCAGTTGCCTGGCAGCCCTGCCGGTCTATTTCTCTGCAGTAGTATCTGAATAACACCAGAAACAAGCATGCAGCTAGTCTTGTCAGGTCTGAAACACCTTATCTGCTGCATGCTTGTTCAGGGGCTATGGCTAATAGTATTATAGGCAGAGGATCAGCAGGGCTGCCAGGCAACTGGTATTGCTTAAAAGGAAATAAACATGGCAGCCTCCATATACCTCTCTCTTCAGTTCCCCTTTAAGGGATACTATACTAGAGGGAAGGGGGGAGGGGGTCCTCTGGCTACCTATACTGGAGAGAAATGGGAAGGGGTCATCTGGCTACCTATACTGGAGAGAAATGGGAAGGGGTCATCTGGCTACCTATACTGGAGGGGGGAGGCTGGTGACAGCGGCCTTGGGCGGTAAAGAGTACAAATCTGGCCCTGTGTTTGCCTCACTGCTTATGCCTTTCTAGGCTGATCACTATGCATAGTTGCTATATTGTCTTTGCATTGATTTTAACATGTTTGTATGCTATATGACATGCATAGCTTTGTTAATGCTGCACAGTGACTCCATGGGAGTTCCATTGTAACTGTCACTTTTCTGTGATGTTCTGCCATATTTGATCAGTTCTTTGTCACTTATCGTGATTTTTTTTGTACTCAATACACAATCTTTTGCATTTACTTTCTGCATGGTGTGCGAGTTATTTATTTATTTTTTATTTCATAAAACAAGTGTGAACATCAGGATCCTCACACCCATAACAAGTGTAGCCATGGAAACACTGGAGTATTAGAGAAAGGGAAGGTTAATAGTTGGGGCCCCCACACACCTCTGGGCCCCCTGCAGTTGCAGGAGCTGCTCCCCCCTACTTACACCCCTGTTGGCCAGTGTGAACTCCTGAAATGCTCTACACATGTTCAGTGGTGTAGCAATAGAGGGTGCAGAGGTAGCGACCGCATCAGGGCCCGTTGGGCTAGAGGGACCCACCCCTCAATCACAGTATTAGCTCTTTATTGGTCCTGTGCTGATAATATCTACTTTTATAGTGGATTTGAATAAACACACAGCGTCCTATCCCCTTTTTGCACCTCTGGCACTGTGGTTGTCCTTGATTGGTTTTGGTGTGCTGTATCAGTTGTTATCTACAGCATGCTTGGGGGGCCCCAATGCTAAACTTGCACTGAGGCCCAGGGCTTCTTAGCTACGCCACTGCACATGTTTAAAGGCTAGAGTTGCTAAATCACATGGGCATGATAGTATTTTATTATCTGTAAGCAAAGATGCTCAATGCGATAAAAAATAATACTGGGCTGCATGCATTTGCACTTTGTCAGTTTTGATTGGCTCGATTCCAAGCTGCATACAATTTGCATTAAGTTTTCATGCATGCCAGAATTATTAGCGTCTCATTGACAGCCTCTGTCTGCAAGTTGCCAGAAATCTTTGTGTTTTTTTCTTAAAGAGGAACTTTAGCGAAAAGGGAGAAAAAAATCAATCCATTGCAAAATGAGAAGTTAAAAAATAGAAGGGAGCTCATGAAATGATTGATATTCGGCATGTAATTTGTTCATATTGTTTGATCCACAATCATCCTGCAGGTCATCATCTTTCCTACTGGCAGACATGAAAAAAACTAGACAGCACCAACTGCCATTGTCTATGACTGCACCCCTTTACAATGCGATAGGCAAAAAGGTTTTTTTTTGTTTTATAGATATACATATGCAAAGAGGGAGATACTGGTTGCTTGGTAGTTGGAAACAGACGTTATTTCCCACAATGCAACAAGGCTCCCACAGTGTGATGTCAGGACCTAGGTCCTGACATCACACTGTGGGAGGGATTTCACCACAATATCAGCCATTCAGGCGTCCCTAATGATCTATTCGAGTAAAAGGTAAAGATTTCTCATGGGAAAAGGGCTATCAGCTACTGATTGGGATGAAGATCAATCCTTGGTTAAAGTTTCTGTTTAAAGCGGATCCGAGATGAAAAACTAACGATAACAAGTAACTTGTCTATATATCTTATCTGAAGTGTAGATAGTTTACACAGAAAATCTAGCTGCAAACAGCTTTAATAGAAAATAATTCTTTCTTCCTGTGATACAATGACAGCAGCCATGTTGTTTGTAAACATTACACAGAGGCAGGCTTATCTGTATCCTGAGCACTCAGCCTGTGAAAAAAACTAATCCCCCCTCCTCCCTCCTCCCCTCTGCCTCTGAAATCAATGGCTAGTAACACCTACTCCTCTTCCTGCCCAGACTGAGCTCCCATGACCCTTGCTACTGCCAAGGCTCTCTGAAAACCTGTGGGCGTGGTTTATTTAGTTTATAGGGAATTGGATTATTAAAACAAAAACAAAACATTTTTTGGCTTGAGGAATACCCTATAAACAATAGGAAAGGAACACAATTATGCAATGAGTTTGGATGCCTGTCTTGATCCTCCGTTTGATTGAGACCTGTTTTGTTGTTTAGTAGCCTGGCACCTTTGCTTGTAATGTGGCAGCTTGCCATAAGAAACCCTTACAGAAGCATTCTTCAAAGTCTTCAACTCAAGGGGCTTGATTCACAAAGCGGTGCTAACTGTTAGCACACTTGTGAATAGCCCCTTATCACGCCTAAAGTCAGTTTGGGCGTGATAAGTAGAGTTTGCGCGCAAAGTCCTGCGCACAAAGCTTTGCACGTGCACAGCGTGGTGCGTGCAAAATGTCGCAGCGCGGTGCGACGAAACCGGTGTACCCGATGCGCCTATAAGGTCTTATGCGACGTTAAATTTGCACCATATGCGACCTTATAGGCCGGTTTCGTAGCACCGTGGTGCAACGTTTCTTGCGCACCGCGCTGTGCACGCGCAAAGTTTTGTGTGCGGGACTTTGCGCGCAATCAGATTTGCAAAACGGTGCTAACCCAGTTAGCACCCTAGTTATCACGCCCAAAGTCTTTTAGGCGTGCTAACTGGGTTAGCAACGCTTTGTGAATCAAGCCCCATCTGTTTACTTCCACTGACTCTGCTGGACGCTGTGATGTGGTTATGTGTATGACCTATCCTACGTCCTATGCAACGTCCCAAAACTGGCACAACGCAACTTTATGCCCTGTTATCATCACATACAGTAGGCATACAGGCAATGAAAAGTATGCTTCCAGGTCATTACTGAGCATGTGCAAACAGTCCAACGCAGTTAATAACGTGTATAATGCACAGCATGCAGCACTTTCTAATAATGCTACACGTTACACACAAATGCAACATGTGCACTGTGAATGTTGCACACACAAAGTATTGCTGTGTGTTAGTCCACGTTAAAACATTTTCTAACGTGCGACTTTAACGTCGCACTGTGAAAGAGGCCTTACTGTTTGTAAAACATTATTATTCACAAAATAAAGCGATCATTAAATAACGTAAATTGTAATATATTTTTTACAGTCACTATTTGTAAAACATGATTCTCCTGTCCACACAATAAAGCGATCAGGGGCACCACCAGGGGGGTCTTAGCGTTAGGCACCACCACGGGAGATTTAGGGTTAGGCACCACCAGGGGAGATTTAGGGTTAGGCACCACCAGGGGGGTCTTAGGGTTAGGCACCACCAGGGGAGATTTGGGTTAGGCACCACTGGGGGGTCTTAGGGTTAGGCACTACCAGGGAGGTCTTATGGTTAGGCACCAGCAGGGAGGTCTTAGGGTTAGGCACCACCAGGGAGGTCTTAAGGCTAGGTACCACCAGGGAGGATCTTAGGGTTAGGCACCAACAGGGGAGATTTAGGGTTAGGTACCAACAGGGGAGATTTAGGGTTAGGCACCACCTGGGGGGGTCTTAGGGTTAGGCACCACCAGGGGGGTCTAAGGGTTAGGGATAGGTACAGGGAGGGTTCTGTGTGAGAGTAGGGTTAGGCTTAGTTGTAGTGAAATGTTAGTAATATTTACTAATGTTTTACAATAGTTATTACGAACACACATATTTTTTTTTCATCGTTATAAACAATAATTTCAGATTTTATTATATGAAGAACGGATAAATGAAGGTTATTCACAATAATATGCAATTATAACGATTAAACATATATTATCGTTTTTTTAACAAACGTAATTTGCGATTTCATACACATTTTTATAAACGCTATTACCGCTTATCGTTTACACCCCGCGCCCTTTTTTCCCGACGCCCTTTTTGCATGTACGCCCTCCCCCCCAATCCAATTTCATTCAGATAGGGCCTGTCATTACAGGCTCTATGTTAACCTTTTAAGTACTCTTTAAAGAAAGCAGAAGTGGCTAAAGATGAAAGTCCACTGCTAACAACTTAATACCACACTATAACACCTATGTGATTTACTGACACTTTATCACTTTATGCAAATATGTTAGGGCTCTCAGAGAAAACTTGTCTAACAACTTAATACCACACTACAACACCGATGTGATTTACTGACACTTTTGCACTTATGTTTGGGCTCTCAGAGAAAACTTGTTATGTGTTGTAATACATTTGGGCACTGGCACCAGGGCGGGTTCTAGACTTTTTGCTGCCTGAGGCAAGCTTATGTGGATGCTCCGCCTCCGATTTGTAATGATCGCACAGCACTCAACTATTTCCTTTGCTTCATTTAAAGAGACTCTGTAACATGAAAAAGATCCCCTGGGGGGTACTCACCTCGGGTGGGGGAAGCCTCCGGATCCTAATGAGGCTTCCCACGCCGTCCTCTGTCCCACGGGGGTCTCGCTGCAGCCCTCTGAACAGCCGGCGACAGGCCCGACTGTAATTTCAATATTTACCTTTGCTGGCTCCAGCGGGGGCGCTGTGGCTGCTTTCCTCTCCGAACTACACGGAAATACCCGATCTCAGTCGGGTCCGCTCTACTGCGCAGGCGCCGGAAACTTGCGCCTGCGCAGTAGAGCAGACCCGACGGCGATCGGGTATTTCCGTGTAGTTCGGAGCCGACAGCCGTCAGAGCGCCTGCGCAGGAGCCAGGAAGGTAAATATTACGTCACGGCTGCACGGAGGGCTGCAGCGAGACCCCCGTGGGACAGAGGACGGCGTGAGAAGCCTCATTAGGATCCGGAGGCTTCCCCCACCCGAGGTGCGTACCCCCCAGGGGATTTTTTGAGGTTACAGATCCTCTTTAATGTTCTCAGTCAGCAAGGGAGCATATGCAACTACGTGAGACATGACATGCTGCAGCTCAACACAGTAACACACTGGCTGGCTGGCTGGCTGCGAATCAGTGACAAACAAACTGCTCACCCACAGACAGTCATCCGTCCTTCATTCCTCCTCATTCAGGACAGCAGTGCCACCTCCTCCCTTCTGCTGTGCAAGTCAAATGAAATGCTGCTGCTCTCCTGCCTCCCCCTCCTCACTCACTGTTAGACTCCTCACACTGCACAATAAACTGCTTTTCCCCAATGACGATCCCTTCACCTTGCTGTAAGTAAAAACACACAGCACAAACATGCCGCCCCTGTAATATCTGTGCCTAATTGTTTCACCTTGCTTTATGAGAGAACTGGCCCTAACTGGCTCTCATTTCATAGTTGAATAGGGATTAACCAAAGTGACAGCTATAAACCTTTTGTCAGGGAGGTATTTTATTTGGTAGCTGGAAACCAGCTAAGTTATTGCTGAAGTATTACTGTATCTATTAACATTTTGACCCCACTGTTTGGATCTGTAAAGAGAGATGACAGAAGGTGAATACTGGTTAGGTTGGCAGTATGGCAGTTGGGGTTAAAGAGAAACCGTGACCAATAATTGAACTTCATCCCAAGCAGCCAGTAGCTGATACCCCCTTTTACATGAGAAATCTATTCCTTTTCACAAACAGACCATCAGGGGGCTCTGTATGGGTGATATTGTGGCGACACCACTACTATAGGAAACTGTGAGGACCATGGCCCTGACAGATTCCTGCCAGTCTGTGAACCTCATTGCATTGTGGGAAATAGCTGTTTTTCAACTGCCAAAAAAGCAAACAGCAGCTACTTCCAGTGACATCACCTGCCAGCTGTGGAAAAAAATAAATATATATATATATATATATATATATATATATATATATATATATATATATATATATATATATATATATATATATATATATATTAACCCTAAGCAATAAATCTAACCTCCCTCTACTGTTTCTCCTAACGCTAATGTTCCGAGGCTGAGGCTTAAAGAGGAACTTCAGTGAAAATAATGCACTAAAAAGAAAGTACTGGTACTTCATTTTTACAATAGTTATCTATAAATGATTTAGTCAGTGTTTGCCCATTGTAAAATCTTTCCTCTCGCTGATTTACATTCTGACATTTATCACATGGTAACTACATACATACATATATATATATAGATATATATATATAGATATATATATATACAGGATCTTCTAAAAAAATTAGCATATTGTGATAAAGTTCATTATTTTCTATAATGTACTGATAAACATTAGACTTTCATATATTTTAGATTCAAATAAACACAACTGAAGTAGTTCAAGCCTTTTATTGTTTTAATATTGATGATTTTGGCATACAGCTCATGAAAACCGAAATTTCCTATCTCAAAAAATTAGCATATTTCATCCGACCAATAAAAGAAAAGTGTTTTTAAAACAAAAAAAGTAAACCTTCAAATAATTATGTTCAGTTATGCACTCAATACTTGGTCGGGAATCTTTTGCAGAAATGACTGCTTCAATGCAGCGTGGCATGGAGGCAATCAGCCTGTGGCACTGCTCAGGTGTTATGAAGGCCCAGGATGCTTCAATAGCGGCCTTAAGCTCATCCAGAGTGTTGGGTCTTGCGTCTCTCAACTTTCTCTTCACAATATCCCACAGATTCTCTATGGGGTTCAGGTCAGGAGAGTTGGCAGGCCAAATGAGCACAGTAATACCATGGTCAGTAAACCATTTACCAGTGATTTTGGCACTGTGAGCAGGTGCCAGGTCGTGCTGAAAAATGAAATCTTCATCTCCATAAAGCTTTTCAGCAAATGGAAGCATGAACCCACTTTTGAACCAGAAACAGCGGCAGAAGCACCTGATCTGGGCTACAGAGAAGCAGCACTGGACTGTTGCTCGGTGGTCCAAAGTACTTTTTTCGGATGAAAGCAACTTTTGCATGTCATTCGGAAATCAAGGTGCCAGAGTCTGAAGGAAGACTGGGGAGAGGGAAATGTCAAAATGCCTGAAGTCCAGTGTCAAGTACCCACAGTCAATGATGATCTGGGGTGCCATGTCAGCTGCTGGTGTTGGACCACTGTGTTTTATCAAGGGCAGGGTCAATGCAGCTAGCTATCTGGAGATTTTGGAGCACTTCATGCTTCCATCTGCTGAAAAGCTTTATGGAGATGAAGATTTCATTTTTCAGCATGACCTGGCACCTGCTCACAGTGCCAAAACAACTGTTAAATGGTTTACTGACCATGGTATTACTGTGCTCAATTGGCCTGTCAACTTTCCTGACCTGAACCCCATAGAGAATCTGTGGGATATTGTGAAGAGAAAGTTGAGAGACGCAAGACCCAACACTCTGGATGAGCTTAAGGCCGCTATCGAAGCATCCTGGGCCTCCATAACACCTGAGCAGTGCCACAGGCTGATTGCCTCCATGCCACGCCGCATTGAAGCAGTCATTTCTGAAAAACAATTCCCGACCAAGTATTGAGTGCATAACTGAACATAATTATTTGAAGGTTGACTTTTTTTGACTTTTTTTGTTTTAAAAACACTTTTCTTTTATTGGTCGGAAGAAATATGCTAATTTTTTGAGATAGGAAATTTCGGTTTTCATGAGCTGTATGCCCAAATCATCAATATTAAAACAATAAAAGGCTTGAACTACTTCAGTTGTGTGTATTTGAATCTAAAATATATGAAAGTCTAATGTTTATCAGTACATTATAGAAAATAATGAAGTTTATCACAATATGCTATTTTTTTGAGAAGATCCTGTATATATATATATATATATATATATATATATATATATATATATATATATATATATATATATATATATATATATATATATATATATATATATATATATATATATATATATATATATATATATATATATATATATATATATATATATATATATATACATATATACATATATATATACATATATACATATATATATATATATATATATATATATATATATATATATATATTTATTTATTTATTTTTTAACCCTAAGCAATAAATCTAACCTCCCTCTACTGTGTCTCTAGAAGTGCAAAGCTGGAAGAGACATACCCTTAAAGACTGGCAGCTGTAATTGCAGCACACAGTGGTTCTACAAAGTATTGACTTAGGGGGCTGAATAATTACGCACAACCCACTTTGCAGTTATTTATTTGTAAAAAATGTTTGGAATCATGTATGATTTTCGTTCCACTTCTCACATGTACACCACTTTGTATTGGTCTTTCACGTGGAATTCCAATAAAATTGATTCATGTTTGTGGCAGTAATTTGACAAAATGTGGAAAACTTCAAGGGGGCCGAATACTTTTGCAAACCACTGTATATATATATATATATATATATATATATATATATATATATATATATATATATATATATATATATATATATATATATATATATATATATATATATATTATAAGTTTATGAGACACCTGAAAATCCTTGTGAATCCTTTAGGTTAAAGTTGGCCACACACGATACAATTCTTGAATTTCTTTTAATTCAAGGTTTACAATTAATTTTTCTGATTAACTGTAACATTAAAAAAAAATCTGACCAATGGTAACACACATTCTATTTTTTCCCAAATATTGAAAAAAAAAATTTGAAAATTGCTTGGGAGTATATATAAGGAAATTGCTGTTCTACCCTACTGTAATGATCTGCTCAGCTGCCTGTGCAGGCAGGCAGCTTTTTGACCATTGTTCAGGTCGGCATTCTGCAGGTCTTTGGAAGAGAGACCTTTTGTCAGTTTTTCAGCTTGCGGCTGCTGAGGAATTTGCATACGTTTGTCATGCAAATTGCCTAGCCACATCCCTTGTAGGCCTGCTCTATATATACCATGTGATATCACAGACCTTCGCTGGTCATAAGGATTCATCCTGTGAAACACTCTGGAGAGTGTCAGCCTTGCTCATTGTTTGAATATTAGTTTAGAGTAATTCCTGGGGCTGCACTCGGCAGGTTCCCTAGTGCAGTTAGGATTGCTTATCTGTTTTGTCTGTCTGTTGCGATTGTCCTGTCCCTGCGGTGGTCGACAGGAGGTCGTTCTGATCTTTGTTCTTGGAGTATAGCTGGAGCAGCGGTTGCTACCAGCTATCTCCTCTATCTGTCTTGCCTGGATCGCTCTCGCCTAGCGCTAGTGCTGTGGATCCGTCTAATCTTCATCTCTCTGTCTCCCTGGATCGCACTGGCCTCTTTTCGCTAGTGCTGTGGATCCTATCTCTCGCTTGTCCCTGTTTTCGTGTGTCTGTCTTGTCTGCTACGAACGCTTGCTGGAGGCTCGGTGAGGTAACCGTTAAGCAAGCGCTCGCGTCCTCTGTTTCATGTTTGTCTGTCGGTGGTTAGTTAGGCGTGCTTGTCTCTATTGTGCTTATCACGTGGAGACCGCGCATGAACACGTGCACTGTTGCGAATGAGTGCGGTGTTCGCGTTCAGTTAGCGTTTGGTATTTACCTTATCTCCTCATTGTATGATTTGCTGTGCCTTTGCTACTCTCATGCTCCGCCTTGCTGTAGCCTTGTGTCACGTCTGGCAATCGCACCTCTCACGATCGCGTTCCTACTTCATATCTGCTGTGGTGTGTGCACCGTCGCGGGTTGGTGACTAGTTTGGTGCACACATATACAATCTGTCTCTGTGCTCATTCTCAATCGCCTCTCTTGCGATTGCGTTTCTTCCCTTCGTACAATTCCTGTCTGGCGTGTGTGGTAGGGCAGAGGAGCTGGTCCTCTGCACTCCACAGCTCCACCTGCCGACAGGAATTTCCCTCTACAGGTGCATTGCACCTTCTGCTGGGTTTTCTCAAACTACACGCTTGTGGAGGATTTCCGCAGTGTCAGCGCACGTCTTGTGCGCTGATCACAGAGAGAATCCCACAATCGTTACAACTACACTATTCAATTTTCATAAAAAATTGATCAGAAAAATCTTCTATTATTTCAAATAAAAATGGGAAATCTAATCATATTTCTTGCTCGAATAAAATATAGCTTTTGATTTTTTGGGACAACTGGTTTTTATTGAATTGCGTAAAATCAAGCCACGTTCTGTTCACAGTGGGAGATGAAGGGTGCCCCCTTTAACAGCAGGAACGCAATACAACACTTGTGTGTGTGTCACATACAGTGAAGAATACAGTAAATGAAAAGTATGCTTCACTGTTACTGTTCACTCGCGCTGCATGCAGTGCATTACTATGCTTCACGCCATTATACCACAATGCAACCGCCGCACAGTGAACATTGCCTAGGTGTTTCATTGCAATGCGACAAACTGCATTACAAAGTGGTTGTCACACCGCAATGGAGCACTGTGAACGTAGCCTTAAGGTTGCCACACACCATACCATTTTTTTAAATATCTGTTCAAAATTCAATGCAAAAATAGCAATTAATTTTTCTGACTGATTGTATCAATTAAAAAATCTGACCAATGTACCACACACCTATGTTCAATTTTTTTTCCCAATCATGAATAAAAGAATTGAAAGCTCAGAAAAAAATTGATTGGAACTGTACATCAAGTAATTGACAATCCATCATGCAACATACAAATCTTGATAAAGTTGGTCCAAAATTTCCAACATGTCCAATCTCCAAAATTAAAAAAAAACAAAACGGGAAATCCAATCGGATTTCTGGATCAAGAACAAAGAAAAGCTCTCGGTTTTCCAGGACAACCGTTTGTAATTATCGAATTGGTGAAAAATTGTTATGGTATGTTATGGTATCTAGTACTGAATATGATATACAGGTCCTTCTAAAAAAATTAGCATATTGTGATAAAGTTCATTATTTTCTGTAATGTACTGATAAGCATTAGACTTTCATATATTTTAGATTCATTACACACAACTGAAGTAGTTCAAGCCTTTTAGTGTTTTAATATTGATGATTTTGGCATACAGCTCATGAAAACCCAAAATTCCTATCTCAAAAAATTAGCATATCATGAAAAGGTTCTCTAAACGAGCTATTAACCTAATCATCTGAATCAACTAATTAACTCTAAACACCTGCAAAAGATTCTTGAGGCTTTTAAAAACTCCCACCCTGGTTCATTACTCAAAACCGCAATCATGGGTAAGACTGCCGACCTGACTGCTGTCCAGAAGGCCATCATTGACACCCTCAAGCAAGAGGGTAAGACACAGAAAGAAATTTCTAAACGAATAGGCTGTTCCCAGAGTGCTGTATCAAGGCACCTCAGTGGGAAGTCTGTGGGAAGGAAAAAGTGTGGCAGAAAACGCTGCACAACGAGAAGAGGTGACTGGACCCTGAGGAAGATTGTGGAGAAGGACTGATTCCAAACCTTGGGGGACCTGCGGAAGCAGTGGACTGCGTCTGGAGTAGAAACATCCAGAGCCACCGTGTACAGGCGTGTGCAGGAAATGGGCTACAGGTGCCGCATTCCCCAGGTCAAGACACTTTTGAACCAGAAACAGTGGCAGAAGCGCCTGACCTGGGCTACAGAGAAGCAGCACTGGACTGTTGCTCAGTGGTCCAAAGTACTTTTTTTCGTATGAAAGCAACTTTTGCATGTCATTCGGAAATCACGGTGCCAGAGTCTGGAGGAAGACTGGGTAGAGGGAAATGCCAAAATGCCTGAAGTCCAGTGTCAAGTACCCACAGTCAGCTGCTGGTGTTGGTCCACTGTGTTTTATCAAGGGCAGGGTCAATGCAGCTAGCTATCAGGAGATTTTGGAGCACTTCATGCTTCCATCTGCTGAAAAGCTTTATGGAGATGAAGATTTCATTTTTCAGCACGACCTGGCACCTGCTCACAGACAGTGCCAAAACCACTGGTAAATGGTTTACTGACCATGGTATTACTGTGCTCAATTGGCCTGCCAACTCTCCTGACCTGAACCCCATAGAGAATCTGTGGGATATTGTGAAGAGAAAGTTGAGAGACGCAAGACCCAACACTCTGGATGAGCTTAAGGCCGCTATCGAAGCATCCTGGGCCTCCATAACACCTGAGCAGTGCCACAGGCTGATTGCCTCCATGCCACGCCGCATTTGAAGCAGTCATTTCTGGAAAAGGATTCCCGACCAAGTATTGAGGGCATAACTGAACATAATTATTTGAAGGTTGACTTTGTTTTAAAAACACTTTTCTTTTATTGGTCGGATGAAATATGCTAATTTTTTGAGATAGGAATTTTGGGTTTTCATGAGCTGTATGCCAAAATCATCAATATTAAAACAATAAAAGGCTTGAACTACTTCAGTTGTGTGTAATGAATCTAAAATATATGAAAGTCTAATGTTTATCAGTACATTACAGAAAATAATGAACTTTATCACAATATGCTAATTTTTTTAGAAAGACCTGTATATGAAATTGTTTTTCATTGTAGAATTACCATAATATGTAACTGCATTGTACTTGGTTTATTTATGTAATTAATAAACAGAAATCATTGAGTGTTTGTAACCCATTAAAGAGAATCTGTACTCTAATATTCTTACACTAAAAAGCATACCATTCTATTCCTTATTCTCTCCTGTGCCCCTCTGTGCTGTTTCTGCCACTCTCTGCTGCAATCCTGGCTTGTAATTAACAGTTTTAGGCAGTGTTCACAAACAAACTAACCAGCTTGTGATAGGCTCACATAAGCAGAGTGTGTGAGTCATACAGAGCCTGCAGAGGGTGTGTATCGCTTCTATCCAATCACAAGCAGCCCTGCACATTCCACACATTCAAGCCTTAGCCCGACAGACACGACAGAGGAAAGGAGATAAGATTTATTACAGAGACAGTGTAATTAGGAAAGGCTGCAGTAAGCTAGAGCACATTAGAACAGGCATAGGAACTTATAGGATAGAAGAACTAAGGCTGAAAAATGTGTTACAGAGTCTCTTTAAAGTGTGGTAAATGCATTTGTAAGTATTGACCAGTTGTAGGTGATCAGTGGTCAATGTAATGCTAAACAGCAAATGATGATTGCATGAGATATCGATGGATGTACAGAGATGGAATATGGTGATAAATGTCACAGTGGAAAATGTAGTTCTATGTGAATGTAAAATGCTCTGAAGTGGATTATTGAGGGAAAGGTGGTCATACAGGAGGGTTTTCTAACCAACCAACTTTTTCAACGCTTACAATCTATTTTCCTGAAATTGAGGCAATCTCGAGCAAACGTGCGGTAAATTGAAAAATGTCTTCAAAACTTCCAATTAACCAAAAATTGGATCAGATTAGTGTAATCGAAAATTGTAATGTGTATGGCCACATTTAGAAGCAGTGACTACATCGTTCCGTTAATTTACGGTGGCATACTGGTTAGCGCTCTTGCCTTGCAGCGCTGGGTCCCTGGATCGAATTCCAGCCAGGGCACTATCTGCACAGTGTCTGTATCTTCTCCCCATGTCTGAGTGGGTTTCCTCCAGACACTCTGGCTTCCTCCCACATCCAAAAACATACAGATACGGTAACTGGCTTCTGGTAAATTGCCCTAGACTATGATAGACATATGACTATGATAGGGATTAGATTGTGAGCCCCTCTGAGGGACAATGTCGTCAATATCCTCTAAAGAAAAATATGCATAAAACAGGCAATAATGGCACTAAAGACATTTCAATGCAACAACCCAAAGGGCCATATGCAATTCACTTTTTCACCTGACTTTTCTCCCAGGAGATAATTCTTCATCTTCAATTAAAATAACTTTTCAGCACTTTTCAACTAAAAAAGTACCAAAAAGTAGGTGAAAAGGTACTATCAAAATTATTTTGAGTATTTTCTTGTTTTCTGATGGCTTAAAAGGCATTTTATTGACAAGTTTAAAAATATCACCAAGGAGAAAACTCAGGTGAAAAAGTGAATTGCATATGGGCCAAAGTGAGAAAAATAACAATGAATACCATTATAAGTCAAATTTGTATGTGTATTGTAAAGGCATTGCTTTCATTGAAAATTAAAAATATCTGCAACGGTTTCCATCCCCGCCTGTCGCAGACATTTCTTTTAGCTGTGGTCTTCTCAGGCCCTGCACATCGACATTAACACATCGTTAAAAAATGGCAAGCTTTGCGTGTGAACACAGTCGCCACAACCTTCTGAGAAATAGCCTGTAAAGTTTAGCTTCGTTTAGATTAACCACAGCCTATAGCAAGTAAAAGGTGTAAAGTAAAAGGTGTTATTTTTGTCAAAAGGTGCTAAAGTCATACGAAGCTGCACAAGATTCTGCACGGACTTCCTTTGTTGAAGTTCCCAGGGACTGTGCCCCCCACGCCAGAAGACCTTGCCACATATCTTAGAGACCAAAAAAATGGGTGAATAGCTGCGTGATATATTTACAAATACCACTTATTCAGTACAAGGCGGATCACACACTAGATAGTCCAACTCACGCAGATCCCAAAAGTATATGCAAACTTTTAGACCTTGTTTACATTACAGGGGTTTTTGTTAAATTTTAAGTGTGGGCGATTTTCAAAATCGCCCTGAAAGCGCTTGTGCAATCACTCTCTATTAGTGAGAGTTCATATCTGAGCAGTTCGTTTGCGATCCGCTTTGAAAAGCAGTGCTTGAGCCATTTTTGAGGCTATTTGCCTCAATGGAAGGTATAGGGAAAATGCAAAATGCTCACAAAATCGTTTTGGCAAGCGATTGCGTGAGCGGTTTTTTTTTTGTAAATACATTGTATTTATTGTTTCCGGATTTTTTTCTGGAGCAAAATATGGAAGCGCTCTGCAAAATCGCTTACAAAAACGCCCACAAAAACGCAAAAAATCGCCGGAAATGCTTTAAAAAACACAGAAAACAAAGCCCACCGTGGACGGACACGCTAGCCAAATACAAGGCCTTATAGTGCGCTCTCTACTACATACAATACGTGTCCTGAATTGTCCAAGATTCAGTCTACCACATTCAGTATTTCCTGAACCTTAAATATCCACTTTCCCATTCAGTCAGCATGCTGGTACACCTCAAAAAGATCCAACACACGAATGTAGTGTAATTCGTTCTATATCAAGAGACACCCTTGGTCAACGTTCACTTCATCTTCAATTTTCATCAGAGGTGTGTATGTACCTTAACCTCTTGAGGACTGCAGTGTTGAACCCCCCTAAAGACCAGGCCTTTTTTTACTTAAATGGCCACTGCAGCTTTAAGGCCAAGCTACAGGGCCGCACAACACAGCACATGAGTAATTCCCCCCCCCCCTCCCCTTTTCCCTCCACCAACAGAGCTCTCTGTTGGTGGGGTCTGATCGCCCCCCCTGTGTTTATTTTTTTTAAATAAATATTTATGTTCATTTTTTTTTAAAAAATTTTCACTTGTAACATCCTTACCTTCCAGCAGCAGGTCCCGCGGCATCTCCGGCGTGGTCCGGGGGAGCAGTGGGGCTTCTGTTCCGACATCCTCTGGCGGTGAGTTTCGGCGCGTACGTGTGCAGTACAGCCAATTGGGCGCGCGTGACTTCTGACAAGCCTTATAGGCTGAGGAGGAGGATCTAGTGATGTCAGCAGTGATGTCACTTTTGTGGCATCACTTTGTGGGAAGCAGCATCAAATTTGGGAGTGGTTTTGCTGAAGAGATCATATGTATTTAAGGCCAGAGCTCTCAGTCGCTCGTTGGCTTTGATACAAATCAGTTCGCTGGTTCCTAGCCTAGATAGATTCCTTGAGCTACATTAATATATTGTGTAGACGCACAATATATATGTACTCCAGTTAGTCAGTTATTATATTATTGTAATATTATCTATTGTATATTTCTCTGTGTACCGAACCTCTTGCCTGACCTTTGACCTTGCTTTAGCTTAAAGAGACTCTGTAACAAAAATGTCAACCTTTTTTTTTACCTTCCTACACGTTCCTAAACCTATTCTTATGTGCTCTGGCGTACTGCAGCACTTTCTACTATCACCCTCTCTGTAATAAATCAATGTATCTTTCCCCTGTCGGACTTGTCGCCCTGTGTCTGGAAGGCTGCCAACTCTTCCGTGCTGATCTGTTAATCAGCACACCCCTCTCCAGGCCCCTCTATGCACACTCCAGTGTGTGTGTTATTTACATAAGCTTATCAGTGAAAGAGAGCTGGTTAAAAATCCTCCTCTGTTAGGCTGTGAAAGGAGCTGGCTGACACATACTGAGGAATTACACAGACACGGGCAGAGCTGTCTGCACTCTGCAGGAAGAACCGATCAGCCTCACAGCCTGTCACTAGTATTCAGTGCATGAGAGCTGCAGGGGGACAGAAGGTAAACACACAAATGATCTCTTGAGATTCAAAAGGAAGGCTATATACAGCCTGCTTGTGTATGGATGTATTTTCTATGTGTGGATATACTGTACATCAACCTACTTCCTGTTTTGGTGGGCATTTTGTTTGTTTATTAACAAACTTTTTAAAACTGTTTTTGCCTACTTTAAATGCGGCGGGGAGCGGCAAAATTGTGACAGAGGGTAATAGGAGATGTCCCCTAATGCACTGGTATGTTTACTTTTGTGCAATTTTAACAATACAGATTCTCTTTAATCCTTTTGTACCACTGCCTTCTGATACTCATGCTCGACTCAGCCTGTTCCTAATTACGCTACTGCCTCATCCTACTGTTATGACTGACATCTGATTCACGTGTATGACCCTGCCTGATTACTGACTCCAATTTCTCTTAACGACTTAGTACTTCAATATCTCTGACTGTGCGTATGACTTCAGGCCTGAAACTGACTACGTTTACTTACTGTGTGTGACTGCTAGTTACGCTATCACCTCACCAGAAGCGTGACATCACTATTTCTTTTTTTTTTTTTGAAAACCCCTCCCTCCCCCAGCCGGCCAATCCTGGCGATCGGCTGTCATAGGCTTCAGCCTATGACAGCCGATCGCTCTTTTGATCCCCAGGGGGACAGCCTCCCTCCCCAGTACAATAGCCAGGTGTGCCCCCTACAGTATTAGGCAGCCCCTCTGATCAGTATAATATTTATTAGGCAGCAGTGCCAGAAGATGTAACAACAGTAAGGGTTAGTATAATAGCCATATGTGCCTCATCTTCTCCAGTACAATAGCCAGATGTACCCCTCTAATTCTCTTCCCCAGTATAGTGGCCAACCGTATCCCCAATCCCTCCCCCATATAGCCAGATGTGACCCCTAGTAATCCCCTCAGTATGGTAGCCAGATGGGCTACCCCCTCCGAACCCAGTACAGTAGCCAGATGGACTCCCCCTCCCTGCCCAGTGGCCAGATGGGCGCCGACCCCCCCCCCCCCCCCTTCCAACTCACTACAGTAGCCAGAGGGGCTTCCCCCTCCCAACTTTCTACAATTGCCAGATAATCTCCCCCCTCCCAAACCACTACAATAGCCAGATGGACTCCCCCTCCCAACCCCCTACAGTAGCCAGATAGACTTTGCCTCCCCCCTCCCAACCCACTACAATAGCTAGATGGGCTTCCCCTTTCTCCCTCCCAACCCACTAAAATAGCCAGATGGGCTTCCCCTCCCTCCCAACCCACTTCAATAGCCATACGGGCTTCCCCTCTCCTCCTCTCAACCCACTAAAATAGCCAGATAGGCTCCCCCTTCCCAGTACATTCCTTTTCCCATTATGGAGCGCAGTGGGGAGGATTAAAAAGCCCCCCCCCCCCCACACACATGGCTTCAAGCACAGGGAAAGTGGGGCCAAAATGTATATCTAACGTATCCCTCTCATCGGCCCCCTTCCTGCAAGTTGAGCATTGTGCGTTCACCACGCCAACCCCCTGGCAGAGTTATGGAGCGCAGCAGCGGGGAGGATTACAAGCAGCCCACACACACTCACGCCTCCTAAATTCCAGGCGCTAGAGGTTCTGCCTGTCTGCCCTGCACCTCCGCCGCTCTGTAATTGAAACAGAGCAGCAGTGATGCAGGGCAGACATATGGGGGAGATTTATCAACGCATTACCGACAGTTTTTTCTTCTAAAACTGTTCTAACCAGCAGAAGAACAGTTCTGCATGATAGTAAGAAACTTCCCAAAGCCTATGTAATAGCGTCAGTTTAGTGTGGATTTCTAGAGCTACACTACAGTTAAGAAAAGTGCAAATCCATCCCTAAACTGCTGCAGATTAAGAAGTGCTTAATAGCAGTTCTACAGATAGTGCAGACTAGATGTGATTTGTGAAGGGCTCCTCCCCCCTCACTCAGAGCTTGCTGACAGCAGGTGTGTTGGTTACCTCAGCAACAGCAATATCCTCACACACTGCACTGCCTGAGAGACCTTCCTGGCTCCTTCTATTCCTTACAGTTTAAGAAGGAATCTGCACTAGCTAGTGATTTCTTAGGATGCCTGAGACAGTTCTGCACGGATTTCTAGAAACCTACTAATATTTTGTCTCAGACACTCTTGATAAATCTGGCCCATGGAACCTCCAGCACCTGGAACCTAGGAGAGGTGAGTGTTTATGGGCTGCTTGTAATCCTCCCCTCTGCGACACTGCGCTCCAGAACGCTGCTGGGGGGGCGGGGGCAGTGAGCGCCCTACACACAACGTGCAGGAGGGGGCCGAAGAGAGGGAGAAATTAGATTAAGATGCTGGAGCCCCATCCAGCCTCTGCCTTGCTCTGATATACAGCCCATGGTGGGCTAGATTGCATGCCTGGCTCTGCTCATTGCCATCCCCCCATCATTCCTTGTCCCCAGTCCCCGTTGCTCCTAGTTCCTCGGAGCAGTGCACAGCTGTTGAGAAGTGCCCAGTAAGGAGTTTTGCGCAGTTCACATGCCATCACTTGGAGGACTTCCTGGTTTTTATAGCCAACCTCTCATCTGATATAGGAGTCCATCTTCTAGATTAGATGTTGAGATCACACTTGTTATAGGGTGTGGGGATTATGATGGACCAGAGCCGGGACAAGGTCCTCCAGCACCCAAGGCTGAGACACCAAAGTGCGCCCCTCCATCCCCGCCACGCGAGCCATCAAACACTGATTGCTATTAGACTAAGAGGCGCCACAGGGCCCACAACCTCCCCAACACCTTAATATCTAGTTATCTGGCTTGCAGTCACTGCCATGTATCCCCTTTTCTTATTTCTTTCTGCTTCAAACACAATTAGGATTGACAGCTGAATGAATTCTGCGCCCCCTCCTACACTGCGCCCTGAGGCTGGAGCCTCTCCAGCCTATGCCTCGGCCCAGCCCTGTGATGGACACACATGTTATATGGCAGATGGACCCCCAGGCTGTTGGGGTCACCAAAAGGACACAGGCCAAGAGGTGTAACCATTGGAGTGCCCCATTAAAGTTTTGCTGGGGCCCTATGATTTGTAGTTACACCTCTGAGTACAAGTAAAGTGTACTTACTCTGTCTTTTTTACTTACTCGGTCTTTTCTTTCTGTTATAGAAAAACCATCCCAAGACAAAGATAATAACTGCAGGGAGAATGCAAAGGATGGCCCACGTTGCTTGATTTACACCTGAAAAAATATCAATAAAAATAATATCAATAAAGAAACAATAAAGTGATTTTTTTTAGAAAAAAAAAAGAAAAGAAAAATGTTGTTAATTTATTAGGCTTTTGTAAGGAAACGCGGAAAAGCCGCCGCGTGTACTGACAGCAAGGCGGCTGATTCCGTGTCCAGCGCGGCGGTTTGCACGCAGCAGCGTGCGTCTGGTACTGTGGGAGAACGCGGAAAAGCAGCCGCGTGTACTGACAGCAAGGCGGCTGATTCCGCGTCCAGCGCGGCGGTTTGTCCGCGCAGCAACACATGTCCGGGTCGGCTGGGATCTCTAGTGCACCTGGATGGAGAGCTACGCGCGCGCCAGAAGTCAGGAACTTTACACCAGCAGGAGATGTATCAGCTGATCAGGACAATCAGCTGATTCCTGCGGTACTCCTGATTGGCTGAGTGCTCGGGCGGGGCGGCAGAGTCCTGCAACTATATATACAGCTTGCTTGTCAGTTGCTGGTGGTCTGCCGTTGCGAACACTACGTGGAAGCACTCAGACCTTAGTCAGATCCAACAGTGTGTTTGAACCAGGAGGACCTGGGAATTCACACTGAGCCAGATTACTTGTATTATCATTTTGTTATTCTTCAGACTAGTTCCAGGGTGTAGAGACCACGGACCTCACACCCAAGACTAGGGAACTTGTGTTATCATTCTGTTATTCATCAGACTAGTTCCAGGGTGTAGAGACCACGGACCTCACACCCAGACTAGGGAACTTGTATTACCTTTCTGTTATACATCAGACTAGTTCCAGGGTGTAGAGACCACGGACCTCACACCCAGACTAGGGAACTTGTTATACACCAGACTAGTTCCAGGGTGTAGAGACCACGGAACTCACACCCAGACTAGGCATTGTTTGATATCTGTTATGACTTATTGCTTTCCTGACTACTCCTCTGATCTCTGATTCAGTACCTTGCACATCTGATATTCCGTTGCCAAACCCTGCTTGCCTTGGATACCGAATCAGCCTTCTGTCTTTGTACTTTGTCTGTCCGTGTGTTGCCGACCGGGCTTGCCCGACCTCGAGAGCTATCTCTCGCCTTAAGAGATAGTCTCTGGATCAGATAGAGACATACACCTTCAGGTGTCACTCACTCTCTGGTCCTTCCTACCACCAGCCTGACTCCACCCCTTGGAGAGTCTCAGGCTGCTGGAAGGTTCCTGTACTCTCTAAAAGCAGTATTGCCTATACTGCCAAAGGTCACCTGCTCATCAGGTGTGTTTCTCAAAGTATTACTGTTACACCAAACACTCTTATATACATAGGTGTCCAGAGGTTAGTAATATATCTGTATTATCGGTGATTCTGCAGATCATCAATAATCGGGTATATATCTGTATTCTTGGTGATACTGCAGATCACCAATAATCAGATTCTCTCTGCGTGCTGACACCGATCGTTACAGCTTTGTACTAATAGCAGATTGGACCTGATTTATAGAAAACAGGCTTCATATTTGCCTGTCACTGGCAGCAAACAATTTAGAGTGGCACGCTGGGCATTTATTATTTAATTCTGAGTGGTGGTGTTGGTGTTTGCATATTTCAAGTTTCCGAATGCAGGATCTTGAACTCAAACAAGTACTTCAGCATTCAAGCTAATACACATGGTGATGGGGAGGTCACTCACGTATAGTTCACACCTTGCTTCACGTGACTCTGATGCTTCCTCCTCGCTCTGGACCACCACCCCGTGACCCAGCCCACTAGTTTGGGTGCTGAAGCGCTGTGTTTGGCGTAACTTTGGATTTCTGAATGCAGGATTGTGAACTTGGACACCCCCGCTAATTCTGAGCCTTTGCTGAGCTCTTAGCATGTATAAAGCATGCAAGGATGTGTTATAAAAATTGTCCATCTTTATAAAACATCTATGGAAGTGCAAATAAACGATACTTTCAACAGAGGTCTGGCATAGCACACAATAAGAAACTTGTTTCCATACTATTTTACTTTTTGTCTTTACACCTGTGATTATTACACAGATGACATTGCTTGTGGATGAAAGCAAGTTCCCCAGCTCAGAGAACAGCATTGATGGGAGTCGTTAGATGGAAATAGTACATAATTAAATTAATTTATAATTGTTTTTGGTGTAGAATCCCAGCTCTTCGGTGATTATGCAGGGCTGTTTCAGAAGAGAATTTTGCTGAAAAAAAACTGCCCTCAATACGTTTTAACACATGCTAAAGCAATTATAGTGATCAAGGAATATTTGTCCAGTGTGGAAGCAGCTACCTAGCAAGCACTCTGCAATAAAAGACACCGTTTGTTCACCCCTTGCAAAGTGAAAATTTCACTTTGTTGTTAACCCTCTCAGTAACTTTTCAAATAGAAACTGTTTATTAAAGGTTATAATAATGTGACTAATCTCTTGCAGCAGAGATGACTAATAATCGATTAGTATTGTTTATATATACAAATACACCAATACATTTAAACAATAATAAATTAAGGCAGAGTTTTGACTCTAAATGTTTTATTATGGTCCAGTTCCCGGCTTGCTAATTAGTGCAGCACTGACTGATGGTGTCGGCATGTGGGTCATTCTATTTTGCTCACGGGAATGTGACTCTGTCCAGCTCTCACTGTGGCACTTGCATTAAAACTCAAGTACCTTCTTCCCTTACTTAAAAAGTCAGAACACAGTCAGAGACAAAGTGGTAACTCCCTATGTGGCTCTTGTGTGAATCATACCAAACAATGATAACGGACTTGTTCATGTTTGGTCATGCATTGCCATTCATTTCAGTGTTGGCCCATTGGACGCAAAGTGATTGTACATTGTGATTTCACTGCAGACCATACTGCATCCTGTCCTATGAATACAAACACCTATTCATACTAATCTGAAGGATCACATTTTGTAATTCTTTGACTCAGTAAATCAGACTTAAAGTGTGTCTCCACCTTCCCTAAGAAAAATACAATATTACATAGTCTTAATATATTTTATATATATATAACAAGTTGTATTACAAAGACATCTCTTTGCTTAGTCTGGTGTTTCCTCTGGTCACTGCTCTGTTCCCTGAAACAGCTGCTTACAGCAAATGTGAAGTAACCTGTAAAATAAAGTTAGTTACTTACCTATGGAGAGGGGTGGCTCCCGATCCCATAGAGCCTTCCAGGTCCTCTCTCCGTGCCCTCAGTGCACTGCTGCACCCTGTTGAAATCCCACGCCTTTGGGAGTCCTTGAAATACTTTGGTTGCACTTGTGTCCCCAAGTGCTTCCAAAGACAGGCGGATTTGTACTGCGCAAGTGCGAGCACACAGTATGGGCCAGCTCGTCTGCGGAATCAGTCTGGGACATGAGTGCTTCCAAAGACTTCCGAGACCCCTTTAACTGCTCTGCAACCACCTACTGCCAATGGGCAGTCACAAAGTGCCCCCCCCCCCAGGTCCGCCTAACGCCAATTGGTGTCAAGAGTGGTGGGCGGAGATTAGTGGGAAATGCACTGGGTGGAGGGAGGGAAGGGAGGAAAATAAAAATAAAAAAACATAAAAAAATAATATTTTGTAAAAAAAAAAATACTTTGGGTAAGATCACTCCTTTTGTAATTATTATGTGTCATTTCATTTACAAAGTAGGGATGCAACGGTATGCATGACATTTTACCTCCTGTCTTGTGGAGTCCTCTGAACCCTGACACAAACAGAAAGAGAACAATTCTGAGAGGGCTTTTACATCAACCATAAAGCATTGCCACGCGTAATAAACATGTGGCCTCAATCCTGCACTGGTGTCCAAGACTCTCTTTGCATATGCACGTTGCTGGCTGTGGTTTAATGACTATGGATAGATGCAGGGTCGGGCCCTAAGTGCACAGTTGTAGAGAGCAGCAAATGCAAATGGGCATGCACATTCATACCAAATCGCCATCAGTATTCCATAAAAGGTTCTCCCCAGCTCTTGCCCAGAGCTGGTCATGCTGACATCTAGGTAAATCCCTGTCCTGACCTCAATATGTTTTTTTGCTAAAACCTGTTATCCAACTGCCTTATCTTATGCCTTTTTACTGACTACCCTCGGCTGCCACCTGCCAGTGACTTTTGCCTGTCATGTGTGCATTCTCTCAAGTCTCAACCACTAGTGCGGCTATCTCAGTTTTTCAACCTGGAGGGCACTAGCCTAGGTGAGAGTGACAGGTGAGGAGGCGGGGAGGACAGCGGGAGCCGGCGCTATACGTCGGCAGGACGCATTCTAAGGTATAGTATGGGTAATTGCCGTGGGAGATCTTCAATCAACTTAATTGAAGATCGCAAGATAAGAGGATACTGTATATGTTGGATCATTACTGAGGATATTGCCATGGGAACATTTTTTTAAATGTACAGGTAAGTATTTCTGGTGAATTAAGATTATTAAAGGACTTTTTTCGTGGTTGTGTTTTTATTTCATTTAACCCTTTGTGGAAATGGGCAAGGGGTACTTTGTACCCCTATACTCATTTCTCCTGGGAGGGGGGTGGGCATCTGGGGTCCCCTTCTTAAAGGGGACTCCCAGATGCCACCATGAACCCCCCCAGGGAGTTGTCACCCCCACCTCCTCCTGGGGCACCGGAGGTGGGTAAGAGCCCCTTGTCCATGGATTGGACAAGGGCTCCGGGGGGGGGGGGGAGCCCACTATACCAAGGACCATGCGGGCTGGTATAGCTCAGGGTGCGAAGCCCCAGTCGGCCGGGGTTCCACATTCTGGCTATCCCAGCCTGCATGGGGGACAAGGGGTTACAGAGGCTCGGGAAGGGGGACCCCACGCCATTTTTTTTTTCAGATTTCCCACACTCAAAACATTCCCCAAAAATATTTTTTTTTACCCCACTATCTTTTTAACATATTATGCACATTTGGTATTGCTAGGATGTAAGGGGCCTTTGCTATTAACTGCTGGGAAATATTTCCCACGATCTGTCATTGACCAGCATTTAAATGTATCGTTTTTTTCTTTGAACTTTTAAAATCGATTTACTCAAAAAGTAAAAGGTATTTTTGAAAAAAAAATTCCCCTTGCTCCCACTTTTCTTCTTAACATAACCTGCAAATTTGGTGATTCTGGCACTTAAGGGGGCTTTGCAATTAACCCTTAAATTCGGCGGGTTTTGGATCACGACTTCGGCCGAATTTTACCCTGACCCGGATCCGAATGAATGCACCCGAATCAAATTCGAGTCCATTCGAACCGTGCGAATCCGAATTTGACCCAGACCCGAATTCGAATGTACTCGAATCGAATTTGGGTACATTCGAATCGAGCATCACTGATGGCTACTACAGTGTCAGAAGTGCAAGAAGGGGATGGGGAACAGTTTGATGATGAGTTTAGTACCACTATTCAAAGTATCTATAGAAGTGATTATTGTGAGCACAGGACCAATAGAGAGCTAATACTGATGCGGTCGCAACCTCTGCACCCCCTTTTGCTACGCCCCTGGGTGAGCCAAATGAAGGCTCACCCTGCTGCCACACAAATTCTGGGCGTCGTCCATTACTATTCCCCCTCCAAGTCATAGCAACTTGGAGGAGAAGTAATTAGGGGTCCGGCAATCACTGGATCCCTGAATCACCCGTGCCCGGGACCAGGGCCGGCCCGCTCATGAGGCGGGGTGAAACTTTTGCCTCAGGCGGCAAATTTCTAGGGGCGGCATCCGCCCGTCGGAGGGTGCGAGGAGCCGGCCGCCCAGCTGGAGGGGTAGCGGGCAGGACGGGGGTATTGGGCCTAGCGGCGGGGAGGGGGGTCGGACCCCCCCCCCTCCCTCGCCTGGGTCCCCCGTCCTCCGCTCCCCTCCAGCCTTAAATCCATCAGAAGCGCAACTCTCGTAAGAGGCAGTGGGCGGGGAAGACTCACCTCTTCCTCGCTCGATCCAGCGTGCGCTCCACTGACGTCACTTCCTGCAACGCCGCCCACTGTATTGTAAATGGACGGCGCTGCAGGAAGGGACGTCAGTGGAGCGCACGCTGGATCGAGCGAGGAAGAGGTGAGTCTTCCCCGCCCACTGCCTCTTACGAGAGTTGCGCTTCTGATGGATTTAAGGCTGGAGGGGAGCGGAGGACGGGGGACCCAGGCGAGGGAGGGGGGGGGGTCCGACCCCCCCTCCCCGCCGCTAGGCCCAATACCCCCGCCCTGCCCGCTACCTCTCCAGCTCGGCGGCGGCGCCCCCCCCCCTCCCCCACGGGGGGGCGGCGGCAGCAATATTTTTTTCAAAATTTGCCTTAGGCGGCAAAAAGTCTAGGGCCGGCCCTGCCCGGGACATGGACTATAGCCTTACTGCTATAGCCACGCCAAGCTTCGGCGCAACACGGCGTGTGCCAAAAAAAACCTGCTTTGCAAGGTGTAACTCTAGGACCATACATGAAACAGAACTGCATTTGGCATGGTGGACTGACATCCAATAGTCGGTATCTCTATTACCAGAAATTGTTCTTGTAATGTGCAGCAGTTTTTTTTTTGACTAAGATGTAATTTTAAGGGCATCTGCAACAAACACAGAGACCCCGTCAGAAATATTTTTAATCGTCAGGCACCACTGGGTAGTGCTTGGAACTGGGTTTGGCAGTAGAGAGTAGAGATAGGCAGTATAGACTACAGAGAAGCATAAACTGGAGTGCAATTAATAATTGTTGTATAAATTAACCACTTTGAATCCCTTGCTACGCTTATCTACTCCCCACAAAACTTCATCTGAAGCTCAGGGGAGTAGATATGCGTACTTGTGGTAAACAGTGTGCTGTATGCCCAATAAGCTATCTGATTATGTATATAGGGTATCATTTTAACCGTGACAAGTGAGAGAATAGATTTTGTGTTGTTTGACTACTGAGGGCTGAGTCATGTGATTTTTTTTAACGGAAAACTGAATGAAAAGCAATAAAACTGTTTTGTCATGTACTCTATACCCTTAAATAAATACTTGTAAATAAAAAACAAAAGTGACAGCATTGAAAAGAAAATACATAGTTACCCTAGGGACTCAGCTTTTAAAATATGTATGCCATGAGAGTGTATTACTGTTAATCATGAAGATAAGGGCTTTTAATTACTGATGGAGTACAATGAGAAAACAAAAAACACAAACCAGAAACTAATATATTATCGCCATACATTGTACTAGGAACATTATTTAAATGTTGAGATAACCAGGACAAATTGGCAAATACAATGTGTGGGTTTTACCTATGGTAACATTGTTTATTTGAAAACTATAGTGGATGGAAATGGAGAAATAGTGTATTTTTTCTTTTTCTTTTTTTTTTTTTTTTTCATTTTTCCCTTTAAAATGCACAGATAATAACATAATTACTAAAAGCAAATATCACCCTCACAAAGCATAATTTGTGGCAAAAAAACAAGATATAGATCATTTACATCTGATGAGTAGCAATAAAGGTATTGTAAAGCGAAAATAGAAATGAGAATTGGCTCTTGGGTGCATGAAAAGGACAGAAACTTTATTCATATATCAAACAATGTCAACCAGCATAAAAAAATATATATATACAATACAAATATCCCATAAATATTCAAAACACCCCCATAAAATTACTCCTCACAAACCCCGTAACATCTCAGGGGCTGCAGTCCCCCGTAAATATGTACATATTTTGTGATAGCCTGCACCATGGAGATTTGGTAATAGTGCCACTCATATAGATGGAACGGCCAGAGATTCAGCCCCAGCCTGTAATGAGCAATTCATAGCCAGCATCTACAAGCACAGCTCATGAGTGATATTCCTGAAGCATGTAATGGACACAAGGGAGCAAGTTGAGCAGCAGCATCCAGAAAGGCACACATAAGCACAAAACCACACTGGAGCTTGAAGCAGATGGACAACGTCTAAGCAGAGAAATGGCAAGCAATAAACATAGCCAATAATGTAGCCTAGTGATAGGCAGTAATCCATGTAGGCAGACAGTCCTCCAGTTGCAACCTATACACAGGTGAAGCAAAGCTGAGAAATCTCACAGGTGAGAGCAAAGCATGTGTGGCAGATGCAGTTAACAGTCCCCCAATCGCAGGGCATGTGCAGCCAAGCAAGCGTGTGTGTGCTTAAAATGGTGTCCACCTCATAGTTACCATACTTCAGAAGCAAAGTTCATATAGCAGTCCAGGTACATGTTGAGCTTCCCTTGTACTGACAATCGGCTAGCTTGAGTGGCCTGTATGTGAAAAGTCCATGGGACCAAGGAGGTGCAGGCTGGAGGGGATGTGGGAGTAAGAAGGACGCTGTCAGGAGAAGCCTGACATGTTTCGCCGCATCTAGCGGCCTTTTCAAAGGCAGACAGCGTAGAATCTACATGGACGCCGTAACGGCGTCCATAAATACTGAATGCGGCTGCGCGGCCCGCCCCCCGACCCACCCCCAGTCACAGACATCATCCTCACACGCCCACCAAACTTGTGGGCGTGTATATGGCCAGCAAATGGAGCGCAGTGCGTTCCAACACATGCGTCTCACACAGCGGCGCCCGATGGCGCCGGGTGGATGACGTCACAAGAGGCCGCCAGATGGAAGGATGGAGGGACAGGACAGTGATCTCTCTCTTATTATTGATACTCGTGTGTGTTATGGACCATGGTACATTTGAGTACATCTATATGTCCATGTCCATGACGTTATTAATATTTTTTCAGAAATTCTGTGATAGTATTATCAATTTTGTTTTTTGTTTTCTACTATTAGTTTTAATTTAACATTTACACATTGTTGTTTATTTATATAGATGGTGTGCTGTGTGCTGCTGCGCTGTCCGCCTCGGCTCACTGTCCTGTCCCTCCATCCTTCCATCTGGCGGCCTCTTGTGACGTCATCCACCCGGCGCCATCGGGCGCCGCTGTGTGAGACGCATGTGTTGGAACGCACTGCGCTCCATTTGCTGGCCATATACACGCCCACAAGTTTGGTGGGCGTGTGAGGATGATGTCTGTGACTGGGGGTGGGTCGGGGGGCGGGCCGCGCAGCCGCATTCAGTATTTATGGACGCCGTTATGGCGTCCATGTAGATTCTACGCTGTCTGCCTTTGAAAAGGCCGCTAGATGCGGCGAAACATGTCAGGCTTCTCCTGACAGCGTCCTTCTTACTCCCACATCCCCTCCAGCCTGCACCTCCTTGGTCCCATGGACTTTTCACATACAGGCCACTCAAGCTAGCCGATTGTCAGTACAAGGGAAGCTCAACATGTACCTGGACTGCCATATGAACTTTGCTTCTGAAGTATGGTAACTATGAGGTGGACACCATTTTAAGCACACACACGCTTGCTTGGCTGCACATGCCCTGCGATTGGGGGACTGTTAACTGCATCTGCCACACATGCTTTGCTCTCACCTGTGAGATTTCTCAGCTTTGCTTCACCTGTGTATAGGTTGCAACTGGAGGACTGTCTGCCTACATGGATTACTGCCTATCACTAGGCTACATCATTGGCTATGTTTATTGCTTGCCATTTCTCTGCTTAGACGTTGTCCATCTGCTTCAAGCTCCAGTGTGGTTTTGTGCTTATGTGTGCCTTTCTGGATGCTGCTGCTCAACTTGCTCCCTTGTGTCCATTACATGCTTCAGGAATATCACTCATGAGCTGTGCTTGTAGATGCTGGCTATGAATTGCTCATTACAGGCTGGGGCTGAATCTCTGGCCGTTCCATCTATATGAGTGGCACTATTACCAAATCTCCATGGTGCAGGCTATCACAAAATATGTACATATCATTTACGGGGGACTGCAGCCCCTGAGATGTTACGGGGTTTGTGAGGAGTAATTTTATGGGGGTGTTTTGAATATTTATGGGATATTTGTATTGTATATATATATTTTTTTATGCTGGTTGACATTGTTTGATATATGAATAAAGTTTCTGTCCTTTTCATGCACCCAAGAGCCAATTCTCATTTCTATTTTCGCTTTACATGTATTTTGTTGGCATGTGCATGACGAGGATATTTATTATATCTTTTATGTTTATGGTATTACCATTCTATCCCTAGATCCATCATATCCCCATTTGACACTGCCCTACAATTGAGGCATTTGTTATACAATAAAGGTATTGGTGAATGAATGGGAGGAGCGCTAAAATGTGAAAATTGCTCTGGTTTTTAAGCAAAAAACCCGGTGCTGCTGAAGTGGTTAACACAGTAGCGGCCGCGAGTGAAGAATCGCGGTAGTGATACTTCACAGAAGCAGGGCCACCCGCAGTTAATGTTACATGCATTGGTAAGGAAGTAATGCGTGTAAAATTAACATTAGAGTTGTAGTACTCTCCCCTGCTGTGCGGCACACAACTCTATATGGGTCAAAGGCACCGCGCACAATCTTTAAAGATGCAGGATGCATGTGCAGATCAGGAAAATTGCGTGACTAGTTCCTGCTGGTAAGCAGGAGCTTAATTCATCAAGCTGTGCTGCTAAAGCAGCGCAGCTTAATGTGCAGTAGTGTGCGCTATGCAGACCTTACATAGCAGAGCTCACTGCCATGTAAGGATTGTGTCTTCCTTAGTTACGTACGTTGCTTCCTTAGCAATGCACGTAAGATTAACTGCGGGTGGCCCTGTTTCTATGAAGTATCGTTACCGTGGTACTTCATTCGCGGCCGCTACTGTGTTAATTTACATAACAATTATTAATTTGTACCACTGTTTATGCGTTTCTCATACTGCCTATCTCTACTTTACTAGCAATTGTATGTGCCAAACCCATTTCCAGGCGCTACCCAGTGGTGCCTGGCGACTAAAAATATTTCTGATGGGGTCTCTGTGTTTGTTGTCAGATGCCCTTAAAGAGAATCTGTATTGTTAAAATCGCACAAAAGTAAACATACCAGTGCGTTAGGGGACATCTCCTATTACCCTCTGTCACAATTTCGCTGCTCCTCGCCGCATTAAAAGTGGTTAAAAACAGTTTTAAAAAGTTTGTTTAGAACAAACAAAATGGCCACCAAAACAGGAAGTAGATTGATGTACAGTATGTCCACACATAGAAAATACATCCATACACAAGCAGACTGTATACACCCTTCCTTTTGAATCTCAAGAGATCATTTGTGTGTTTCTTTCCCCCTGCAGCTATCTTCCACTGAAGTGTCAGGCTGTTTCTTCCTGCAGAGTGCAGACAGCTCTGCCTGTATGTAATTCCTCAGTATGTGAAAGCCCAGCCAGCTCAGAGGAGGATTTATCCAGCTTGTAAAAGATAATAGAGAAGTGAGAAGCTGCACTAATCTAAATAACACACAGGCAGTGTGCAGAGAGGGGCCTGGAGGGGGGAGATGCATCACAGAACCACAACACTGAAGAACTTGGCAGCCTTCCAGACACAAGCTGACAAGTCTGACAAGAGAGAGATAAGTTGATTTATTACAGAGATGGTGATAGTAGAACGTGCTGCAGTAAGCCAGAACACATTAGAATAGCTTTTGGAACTTGTAGGATGATAAAAAACAGGATGCAATTTTTGTTACGGAGTCTCTTTAAGATTACATCCTAGTCAAAAAACAGCTGCTGCATATTACAAGAACAATTTCTGGTAATAGAGATAGACTATTGGATGTCAGTCCATCATTGCCTAATGCAGTTCTGTGCATAGCATGCACTACAGAACATTAAGCTGCACTGCTTTAGCTGCACAGCTTGATGAATTAAGCCTCATGTCACTGAGTGGGGGGCTGTCCGTGCAGTTTCCGCAGGGAGCACAATTATGGCAATGGTGCAATGTGCTGCGGTATGCTCTTCTACCAAATGACATTCCCACCGCACAATGGGCTTGATTCGCTAAACCGTGATAACTCAAATTTCACACCTTATCAAAGATATCACATCTTATGAAAATATATCACACCTTATCAAAGTTAACGCACCTTAACAGAGTAGCATAGCGAGCGCTACAAACTTATGCCTGCTAATTGGCAATGGCAATTGTCCTGCCTGAGCCGCTACGGGTTCGTAGCACTCGCTATGATACTCTGATAAGGCATGTTAACTTTGATAAGGCGTGATATCTTTGATAAGGTGTGATATCTTTGATAAGGTGTGATATTTGAGTTATCACAGTTTAGTGAATCTAGCTCAATGTGTGATAGGACCCTAAAGAATCCAGATGTAAGTTGAATAAGGAAGCTGGCATCTCTATTTACTGTTGAATGCGTATTGATTAGCTGACATGCTGATGTGCTGGTCACACACCTGGAACAAGCATACAGCGAGTGGGCTCATAACACCCGATCTGCATACTGTTGTTGTTGGTCAATGACTCAGAAAATTAAGGTGGACCAACCAGATGAAAAAACAGAAGACAGCCATGATCCTTCCAATTCCATATAACTCTTTAATAAATGTGTGGTAGTAACTGCATCACCCATGCATCTGTTCATATACCTACACATATATAACATGTTATAGTCATTTATATGATGTACACTTACCACCTGAGGGTCCCTGAAAATGAAACACATGTAACCGAGTACCGTTTCCTTGTCCTGCATCCAGCACCGGTATTTCTATAGTGATGTGACAGATATACAGTCCATTATCATTCTCTGTCACAGGATGAAGAGTCATCACTGATGTGTCATTTGTAACTGTACAAGAAACTCTATTATTTGTAGCTGTGCAAGAACTTCTATTGTGGTCCATTGTGGTCGTATTTTTCTGACTGGGCCACAAGCCACTAGACAATTCAGTTCCATTTTCTTCCTCGCTAGGTGAATATTTCGTCCAGTTCACTCTGATCCGTCTGGCGCTTGTATGATTCCAGCGACAGGTTACAGTGGCCGTATCCCCTGGATGGTGAGTGACATTGTTTGGATCCTGGCTGACCAGCATCTTCCCAATGACTAAGCCTATCAGTTAAAAGAAATTGGTTACCAGGATAATTCCATGTTCTATTGGATTTTTTTTTTTTTTTATTATAAAAGTGATAGGTGAACCAATGTAGATCTGCTGACTCCCATTCATGACATCATAACTGCATGGAAATTCTAAAATATACATATGTATATCCTAGTGGTTATAACTGGTGAAACTGACAAAATTGAGATATTTACCTTTCTAAGGGCTCTTTGAGATGGACGGCTGAACTGCACGCTTGCCATTGACCATCCATATTAATGGCCATCTATTTATAGCTGAGATTTTAGTTTCGGGGGTTCAGGGGCGGTTAGGAAACACAAGGGGGGTCTTAAGCTTAAGCACCACCGGGGAAGGGGGGGGGGGTCTTAGGGTAGGGCACCACCAGGGGAGGGTTCTGTGTAAGAGTAGGGAGAAGTTAGGTCATAGTAATCACCAGGGGGGTCTTAGGGTTAGGCATCATCCCCCCCTGGGGTTGAGGCACCACCAGGTGGGGTCTTAGGGTTAGACACCACCAAGGGGTGTTAGGCACCACCAAGAGGGGTCTTAGGGGTTGGGCAACACAGGGGTGGGGGGTTAGGCACGACCAGGGGCGGGCTCAGTGTGAGAGTAGGGAGAAGTTAGGCCATAGTAATCACTGGGGGGGGGGGGTGGGATCTTAGGGTCAGGCACCACCAGGGGGTCTTAGAGTTAGGCACCACCAGGGGGGGGGGGTTAGGCACCACCAGGGGGGGGGGGGTTAAGGTTGGACACCACCAGGGGGGGGGGTCTGTGTAAGAGTAGGGAGAAGTTAGATCATAGCAATCACCAGGGGGTCTTAGGGTTAGGCACCACCAGGGGGTCTTAGGGTTAGGCACCACTAGGGGAGGGTTCTGTGTGAGAGTAGGGAGAAGTTAGGTCATAGTAATCACTGGGGGTCTTAGGGTTAGGCACCACCAGGGGGGGTAGGCACCCCCAGTAAGGGGTTAAGCACCACCAGGGGGTTTAGGGTTAGGCACCACCAAGGGGGGGTTAGGGTTAGGCACCACCAGGGGGGGTCTTAGGGTAAGGCACCATCAGGGGAGGGTTCTGTGTGAGATGCCTATAACAGCATCCTTTTTATAAACTAAAACTAGCTTTTCGGCTACACCAGATGCCCTTTGTAGCCAAATTTGGAATATGGGCTACACCAGGTGCCCTTTGTAGCCGAATTTGGCATATATAGGCCACACCAGGTGCCCTTTGTAGCCGGATTTGGCATATATGGGCCACACCAAGCGCCCTTTGTAGCCGAATTTGGCATATGGGCTACACCAGGCGCCGTTTGTAGCCGTATTTGGCATATATGGGTTACACCAGGCGCCCTTGTTTTCAGGCGCCCTTTTCAAATGAACCCAGTATACATTTTATATCTATGTTTCTACTACAAACTACATTAAAAATATGCAATACAAGTAACTGGATTAAAAGGATATTAGAATATCAAATTCAAATCCCACCTCCTAGCATGTGGGTACCAAGCATTAATATCTAAAAAACTCCACGTAACAATAATTTAGGTTATGTTTCTCATATGTGTTTCCGTCTAACAGGACATGTTATTGTTTCTATGCCCTGAAAGGCGAAAGTGCTCATGTCACTGGCATGCTCCTGCCTAAAATGCCTCTCTACATTGAAAATATTCACAGTGCTGCGCGAGGCCCCGTTATAATGATCAGATATTCTTCTGCATTCAATGTACTGCACATTACACCTTCTGCAGGTGATGCCACACACTACTGATCTCGTTATAATTAATGTATCGTCGAATGGGGAAGCTTTTACTGCAGCCGAGTCTGGAGTGCAGGATGGTGACAGGAGCAGTATCTACACATGGAATATTAACATCTGAAGGAGAGACCATAGCACAAGAGGCCTGGAGGGGATGGAGTGACTTTATGGAGACTGAAGAATTTAGAAGATTAGGAAGTGAAGAGGAGGTGGAAGAAGATAGCGGCATTCATCAGGGAACTTAATTAATGGAAGTTGATGGACATGAACGGTTGCTCTGTAGGAATTGAAGCCTGGCATTCGGATCTGGCCTCCCTCGTGTACGGATGTGAAGGGATGTGTGAGAGTGGGATGTGTCTGAGATGTATGAGAGTTGTAGATAAGGGAGGTACCTATTAGTAGAAAGAAAAGGAGTAGGTTTGGGAAAGGTAGATAGAGCTTATAAGGAAGAGTTCGGTGACACCTGACAGGATAAGAAGAAGATATTTATTGCGACCTCTCTTATATTAGATGTTTTGGTTTTTTTTTTGTGGTTTCCTCTTTTTCGGGATGTTTGGGGTTTGGTTTTTTATGTATTGAAATTAGTATTTTGATGACAATATAAAATGAATGATATGTGAAAACGAGTTATTTATATTTATAAAATTTGTATAAATAAAGAATCTATAAAAAAAAACATCTGATGGACCCTGTGGTTAAAAGCCAGGTGGGACAATTTGTAGGGAAGCCAAAAAGACTGGGAGATAATGTCACAGCTTGGGAGGGGGCTTGCTAAAGGCAAATCTACAATCCAAACATAACACTTCTAGTAGTTTTTCATCAGCATACAAAATAGTAATATTTTTCTTTAAGGACAACTATCAAAGTAAACTAAAATTCTAAATGCCACATATATTTTCAGTTATTAGTAGAGAGTAACCAAGCAGCTCGGCAAATAGTAATACAAAGGCTTTTTTTTCATCTTTTTATGTTTTATATGAAGAAAATGAAATTTACAGAGAACAGTTTTCACTGTGGGTATTAATATGGAGGAGTCTGTGTCAGCACATAAAGCATACAGAAACAATCTTCACTGGCTCTAATACTGTGATTGGAATCTGTGACTGGAATCTGGAATCAGAATGATAGAAAACAGAAATATAGTTTCAAATGTGTGTAAATAATCATCCACTGTGGCTCTGTCTGTGCGCTCCTGTGTCTCACTCTCTGTCACGCAATGTAAAATAAACAGTTTACAGCCAAGTAACAGTTTAGATCTGCCTCCCCTAACCCCGATTCCAACACAAAATTGTTACAAAACAGCTGGTAAAAAAAGGCTTCTTTTTCCACACAGGCTGTGCTAAGAGATCTCTGGAAAGCATTTTATCGTTGCTGGCTAAAATCTCTATAGGTATGAGGGGTTTACAAAAAAACAGTTTCATTGATAGTTGTTCTTTTACTATATTCAGTGGCGGCTCCAGCTTCAGATTTCTGGGGGGGCTCAAGAGGGGCACAATGGCTGGCAGGCGGGGCTCATGGGGGGAATTTGCGGCGCGCGAAGCGGCGAACATGTGGGTGTGGTCATGACATCGTGTGGGAGGGACTAACTAATGTATTTGTACCAGCTAATGTAGTTGCATAAAAAAAATATAAAGTAAATGCACATAATGACAGACAGCGTTTCCCCAGCAAATGCACGTAATGACAGACAGCGTTTCTCCAGTAAATGCACGTAAGAAGCACGTAAGAGACAGTGTTTCACCAGTAAAAGCATCAATCAACAATCATGTAATGAGAGACAGCTTTTCACCAGTTAATGCACATTATGACAGACAGCGTTTCCCCAGTAAATGCATGTAATAAGAGACAGCATTTCACCAGTAAATGCACGTAATGAGAGACAAAGTTTCACCAGTAAATGCACATAAGAGACAGCTTTTCACCAGTAAATGCACGTAATGACAGACAGCCTTTCACCAGTAAATGCATGTAATGAGGGACAGCGTTTCCCCAGACAGCATTTCACCAGTAAATGCACATAAGAGACAGCTTTTCACCAGTAAATGCGCATAATGACAGACAGCCTTTCACCAGTAAATGTATGCTGAGGAAACAGAGGGACAGGGGTGTCATGCTGGGAGAACAGGGGGTATTGTGAGCTGGGGAGACAGGGGTGTCATGACACCCCTGTCTCCCAAGCACATGACACCCGTGCCCCCTCCAGCACAAAACCCCTGTACTCCCAGAAAATCACACCCCTGTCCACTCCAGAACAGGCCAATACTGTCCCCCTCAACACATTACACCCCAGTCCCCTCCAGCACCTCACACCCCAGTCCCCTCCAGCACCTCACACCCCAGTCCCCTCCAGCATATCACACCCCAGTCCCCTCCAGCACATCACACCCCAGTCCCCTCCAGCACATCACACCCCAGTCCCCTCCAGCATATCACACCCCAGTCCCCTCCAGCACATCACACCCCAGTCCCCTCCAGCACATCACACCCCAGTCCCCTCCAGTACATCACACCCCAGTCCCCTCCAGTACATCACACCCCAGTCCCCTCCAGCACATCACACCCCAGTCCCCTCCAGTACATCACACCCCAGTCCCCTCCAGTACATCACACCCCAGTCCCCTCCAGCACATCACACCCCAGTCCCCTCCAGTACATCACACCCCAGTCCCCTCCAGTACATCACACACCTGTCCCCCCAAAACATCACACACCTGTCCCCCCCAAAACATCACACTCCAGCCACCCCCCTCCCCCAGCATATCACACCCATGTCCCTCTGTAACCCCAGCAGCACATCTCATTCCTGCCTCTAGCACTGACCTCATCCTTCAGCCCAGGACCCCACAGCAGCTGGTACTTGAGTGGCAGCAAGAGAAGTATGTGGCTCCCATGGTCCTGGGTCTGTCTGGGGGCATGGAGGAGGAAGAAGCCATCATGCATCGCCCGCGGCTGCTAAATATACCCCCCCCCCCCCTCATTCTCCTCTGTGGTGGTGCTGCTGCTGACGCTAACACACCTCAAATCGGCGGCGAGCAGGAGATAGGAGTCAGCCAGAACAGCGCATTGCAGCCACGCGGTGAATTCAAATGCAGGAAGTGACATCATCGGTCACGTCCAGCATATAAAGTCCACCGTGCGGCTGCTATGCGCTGGTCTGGCTGATTCCTATCTACTGCTCGCCGCCGATCTGAGGTGAGGTGAGTTAGCGGTGGCAGCAGCACCTCCACAGGGGAGAATGAGGGGCAGGGGAGTTGCCAGCATCCCAAAAGATTCGGGGCACTTCTGGGCACCAATAAAAGGAAACCGTGCGACATACTGTGGTGTTTGTGGGCATGGCAATGACAGGTTATATGTCACCACAACAAAAATAAGGCTAGAAGTCTCAGAGCTAGTCTACTTTAGGGGACCCAGCAGGAAACCTCATAGGGTACAGCTCTCCAATCACAGCACCCTTTACCGCACAGAGCATTGTGATTGGCTGAACAACGTGGGTGTAGTTTATTACAACCTATCTGAAACCTATAAGTTCAAGAGCATGCCGTCCACCCAATCACGTTAGCTAGATTTCCTGCTGGGTCCCCTAAAGTAGATTAGCTCCAAAGTCTCCTATAGAATCTCCCCACATAACAGCCAAAAATATCTCACACATAGCAATTTTTAGGCAGCAAATCCCCCATTTAGCAGTTAGGCACTACATCTACCACATAGTAATACAGCTGCATATGTCCCACATAGTACAGTAATTAGGCATCCATCACATAGCAATAGGACTGCATGTATCCCCCATTTATACCCCTGCATTGCAGTTAGGCAGCGTATCCCTCTGCACAGTATTAAGGTAGCAGATGGATAGTAGGAAGTAGTAAGGTAGCAGAGCACACAGCAATTAGTGACACATACCACTTGAAAGTAGACGTTTCCCATATAGCAATTAGGCACCCTGATTTTGCACCATATCATTCATATAATAGGCAACAGGTTAGCTATTAAGCAGTCAGGTAAAGTGCATTATTTTCAGTGTATGGTGAGGATGTGTGACTCCCTTCCCTGCACAGCAGAGTAACCAACTTCCCTGCATGCTAAGAGAAATGTACTTGGTGATCTGTCATCTATTCTAATGTATGCCCAGAATCCCTGCTTGCTTTCACAGTATCTATCCTGCTGCTGCTTTTCCCTGGATGTCATAGACTCACACTAGTCACTAGTAATCCCTCCGTGCCTGCGCCTCTCCCTGGTGTCAGCTATCAGACATCCATGATCTGCCCTTTTGTCCACTGGTGGTGTGAGTGAAGTCGTGGGGGAGAAACACTCACAGACACCGCTGATTTCTGACTACAGCATCAGACATTCCTCTTCCTAGTTCCTAAAAGCTTTTCAAACACCCGCGCTGTCAGCTGAAACTGTATCCCTCCGCCTTGCAGCTGCAAAATCCTGTATCCTTACGCCTTTGAGTCAGACAGCTAGTGTAAATATGCAGCAATCGGGACTATTTTGTACAGTAGAAATGCCCGTTCGGGGCACAATGGGGCTGATACCGGCACGTGCTAGAAATAAATTGAGCTAACAACGACACTGATGAGGACAGAACATTTAAGCAGCAGCAGCATGAGGGAAAGGTTTTGTTTTTTTTAAGTCCACTCAGCTCTGGGGGGGCTTTGGGGGAGGCTTACAGTTTGTCAGCTGGGGCTTCAGCCCCGGCAAGCCCCAGTGTAGCGCCGCCCCTGAATTTATTACTTGATTGTATATAAGTTAGCTGAAGTACCACCTTCTTGTGTACTTTGACTGTTGGTGCAGGAATTGCCATGTAAGAGAGTGCTCCTGTTTCTGGATAGAGCAATGTCATGTGCTTTATCCAGGTCCTCCTCTGAATACCCCCGGTAAACGAGATGGACTGCAGACCTCAGTTTCCTGTGTGTGGTTTCCTCTAGTGCCGGTTTCTAATGACGCGTCGATGACGCTTCATTAGAGGCCGGCACTAGAGGGAGCCGCACACAGAAGACGGAGGTCTGCGGTCCATGCGGGCATGGCGGATGAGGTAAGCAGCTGCCGCTAAACACCCAGGGGGGCCAGACAAAACAAGGGGAGGATTTTTACCAAACAAGGGGAGGATGCAGAGGCATGGGGGGAAGGGGGGAGCTGCGGACACTTGCGGGAGACAGGAGTACCATAGAGGGGACCTAAGAGACAGGAGGAGACATGGTGGAGGAGACAGATGAGACAGAAGGAGGAGACAGGAGGACGCACATAGGCCTCAATTCACTAAGGTTAACTCCTGTCTTTAATAACTCTTCTGAGCTGTTTTACAGTTATCACCATGGTGATATAATTGTGATAACTGTAAAACAGCTCTGAAGAGTTATTAAAGACAGGAGTTAACATTAGTGAATTGAGGCCAAAGGCAGGGAATCTTCGACGTGGCGGCAGTTCGTATCGGCGGGTGTTCGGAAGTCAGGGATTCCCTGCCTTTGCCGTATAAGATGCAGGGACTTTTCTCCCCATTTTATAAAGCGGAAAATACGGTACATGCATGCAGCCTTAATGAAATGTATTACATCAATTTTCTTTTGATGCACTTGGGTACCCGTATGAGATGTACTGTATTGCTTTATTCATCTAGTTGCGTTTGGTCCGGTGTTAGTCATGGAGAGAATCTGAATACATAACAACAAAAGTTGTTTAGGTTATAGCTTTAATACACAGTACAGAACTGGATCATGCCTGAAGAAGAAACTTAAAGTTTCAAAAGCTTGAAAAGAAATCTTGTACAGTTAGTCATTAAAGGAAATCTGAAGTGTCAAAAAAACAAAACAAAAGCAGTTTAACTTACCCGGGGCTTCTTGCAGCCCCCTGGTCCCGCGTCGTCCTTCTAAGACCCTCCAGCTAGAAGCGTCGACCCTCGAAAAGCTGGCGGTCCATGTGCCTCCTAGCCACGCCTCCATTGCCGGGAGGGTTCTGCGCATGTGCAGGATGTGAAAATCGGTACTGCGCATTCACAGAGTGCTCCTGGCAATGGAACCACGAACAGTGTGCATGCGGCTTGGGCCGGCGCATGCACAGTAGCCTCTGACTGGCAGCGACCGGCCAGCTATGAGAAGGTTGTTGCTGTTCCCCAAAGGGTCTCGGAAGAACGGCTCAGGCACAGCATGACTCCAGGGGCCTGCAAGAAGCCCCAGGTAAATTAAACTTTTTTTTTTTTGCCCTTAGTAACCCTCTCAGAGAAAAGGTGAATTGGTCCGGCCCATTATACCTCAGCAGTTATTAGGCAGCAGTGGGAAATATGGTGGTGGCATTGGAGGTGGAAATGGTAGCAAAGGGGTAAATAGTCATTAGCATTAGGTTCAGATTACTGAAGAAGATGACATGACTATCCCTGATCCTTTTTGCAGATGTCACTTGCTTGAGGTAGACTTCATCTACGAGAAAATATATAAATGTGTAATGGACTTGTCCGAAACCGAAATCAGATCTGTCAGAATTTTACAACCTATTGTAAGTGACAGCAACATAGGAGAAAAGTAATTTAAATTACCCTGGGACAAGTATACATTTTATGCATATGTGTACACATTTCTTTTATATTTTCCAATTGTTAGTGATTGTGCTACTTTAATATAAATCTGAGTACATAACAAGGGCAAGGAGCAGAAAGCCACATGTGGGATGTCTCAGACAGGCAAATGGGAAGCAGGACTTTCCCCAACTGTCACTAGGAATGCTATTTTATACATACACTAGTGGACCTAAGCCCATTTAAAAACGGGCTAGGTCTGTCACTGCGCATGCGCCCATCGCGCACGCACATATCCGCCGCCCGCGTGCACAACGCGCCCGCCCACCCGCGCACACCCGCCCACCGGCCCATCCGCCCCTTCGCCCATCATCGCTCACCGCGCGTCACTCTCCCTCAATGTCTCTGTGTCCCTGCACATGCGCAGAGAGCATGTGGGAAACACACAGGGACATGGGACGCAGAGACAGTAGGGTTTTATTATAGAGGGTGTATCAGTCAGATTGGAGATATTACTTGACGAAGGTCATTCACCCAAGGGGAAATATTTGTAAAAAAAGGGGTTGCTTCTGGAATTCTAATTGTGATATAATGGGCCATATGCAATTCACTTTTTCACCCAAGTTTCTCCTAGGTGATCTAGACGTTTTTCAATTACCGGTACTTTTTGGTACTTTTTCAATTGGAAAATGCTGAAAAGTTATTTTAAAAAGAAGATTAAAAATTATCTCCTAGGAGAAAACTTAGGTGAAAAGGTGAATTGCATATGGGCCCATGCGTGCAAGTATATCAACTAATGTCATAAATCTTAGTATTGAAAAATAATATTCACATATTTCGAATGTAAAAAAAGAATCTTTTGGGTGTGGTGCCGTTATGTGCCATTGAGGTCAGCCCTATATCCTGGAGACTGCTGTAGATTTGACTGCTGGTAAAGAGGATGACATTGCAGCTTCTGAGCACCAGAGGGCATGGTTGCTAGAGGGATAATAATGTGGGGGCTTTAAAGGGAGGGCAATCAGAAGTTTTTATGCTGTTTTCACCCAGAAAGCTTCTGCACGCCTGTAGCATAGTGCAGCTCAACAATGCATCATTCTAGCTTTGCTTTCGGAAAGCTACATTTTTTTTTTGCTATTATAGCAAGGTTTCAAAAGCATAAGGGTGCATTCACACTATATACATTGCATTGCAGAATAATTCTGCATGTCAACTCACTGTCCATAATATGCCAATTCTATGGGCCTGTTCACATTCCAGCGTTGTAACAGATTGCATTATTCTAACTCACTGCATGCAGGATTTGTATTAGGCCCAGTGCACGCCAAAAACCTCTAGCAGATCTGCAAAACACTATAGGTTTTTGAAACAGATTTCAGAGCTATTTTCTAAACATGCCTATCGTTTTTTTGGAGCGTTTTTGTGTAGCACATTTTAAATATTGTTACAGTAAAGCTCTAAGGGCCCATTCACACTTACAATCGCAGAACGCCGGCGATTACCGCCGGCGTTCTGCGGGAGTGATTTTCCCGCGATTAGCGCGGAAAAATCACTGGACACTGCGGCGGTTTTGGAGCGATCACGATTAGCGTGCTATGCACGCTAATCACGATCGCAAATCGCGGAACGCTCGTCGCCGGCAAACCGCTGCATGCAACGCGGTTGCTGTTATCGCTAACCGCAACCGCGGCAGTGAGAACACGGCCACTGGCTACAATGTGTAGCGGTTCTTGCAGAACCGCTAGCGGTTTGCCGCGAGCGGGAATCGTGCGATTCCCGCTCAGGTGTGAATGGGCCCTAACTGAACAGCTTCAGTAACAAAAACGCCTGGAAAACAGCTCCGTTCTAGCATTTTTCAGAGCAGTTTGAGCTTTTCCTGTACTTTAACATTGAGGCAGAAACGTGTCAGAAATCTAAAATTGCTGCAGCCCCCGAGTTTGCGTTTGTGGAAAAAACGACCCGCTCTGATGTGCACCATCCCATTCACTTTTATTAGCCAAGCGGTTTTCCCCCTGCAAGTGTTTTAAAAAACGCTCCAGAACCGCTCTGGTGTGCACCAGCCCTTAAAGGGAATGTCCAGGCATATTAAAAAATGACATTTACTTACCTGGGGCTTCCTCCACCCCCACGCAGCATCTCCTCTCGCAGCTGCCGGCCCGAGGTTCCCGCGGGTGCAGAGGCTGCCCTTGCGAGGCTGTCCTGTACTGCGCCTGCGCAAGCGCCATTGTCAATCACTCGCACATGGAGTGGAGTGTACTGCACAGGCACAGTAGTTCTCTGCCTGCTCAGTGCACTCCACACCATGTGCTAGTGATTGACAGCTCGCGCGAGCACAGTAGAAGACGACCTTGCAAGGTCGGCATCTGCACCGGCGGGGACCCCGGGCCAACAGCTGGGAGCGGAGCTGATGCGAGGGACATGTCGGCTGCAAGGGGCTGGAGGAAGCCCCAGGTGGGTAAATGTCATTTTTTTTTAATATGCCTGGATATTCCCTGGCTCAGACACGACATGTCACATTTCTCTGCTGCTGGGTAACGTCACAGTGCGCTAAGCACTGACACAATTGGTGATACAAACGCATGTTAATTGCACCTGAATGGAGCTTGTGGGCAGCAGGCCGGACACTGAGCTGCCTGACAAGCGCACAGGTAAGCCATCCATCTGAAAGAGGCCTAACTGCTTTATACCCTCCGCCGCCTTAGGGCCTGTTCAGACTATGCGCGTTCCTGGACGTTTTCAGGGAACATGTCCGGGTACCAAAAACGCATAGGAACGGCTCCTAATGCTTTTGAATGGGCTAGTTCACATGTATGTGTATGAGACGCATACGTTTCTCATCCGCATTGCTGCACGCAGTTCTGTGCGATACGCATAGAAACGGACGCAATGAAAGTCTATGGACGCGTATCAAAAACGCGTACTATTGCGTTTTTAGCGTCCGCTTTCCTCTGCGGTTCCCATAATTCTTTTTTTCCCCCTGGGTCACGTGTGTGTGCAAAACGCAATAGAATATGCATTAGAACGCAAGAAAAACGCATGCGTTTTTCAACTTGCATTTCTTTGATTTTAAACGCATTCTTCATACGCAGATAGTCTGAACAGGCCCTTAGACCTCCTTCATACCGGAGGCTGAAGGTGGTGAATTCACTGGCCAGGTTGCTTGCTAGCACTCAGCATGGACAGTGGAGATGTGTTGCTTAGATGCAACATGATGCAATTTTTTGATGCCAGGTAACCATATGTGTTTCAAACTCTGGCATGCATGGGACTAGAAATGCTGCCATTCAGCTTCATGAAAATTGCAGTGGAAGGGTACCCATGGCCTGGCAGAGGGGTGGCTGAACTGCATGAAAAGGGCGCAAGTGTACAAGAAGCCTAACAGCTACAGTATGCATGTCACTCCTCAAATGCGTAGTATTCATGGCATTCAGGATATTAGATTAAATATTAACTTTATTAAAGGGGCATAACCCACACAAAGTTAAAAACATTTAATAACATTTAAAACTTTGCGGGCGGGCAGGCAGTGGCAGTAGATTGCATACATTTTAGGGCAATGTAGATATGCAAAAATGAAATGACGAAAATGTGTGGAAATTCAAAAAAAGAGGGGTACGTTTCTAATAATGCAAGCAGAAAAAGTGCAAACAATATGGAGCGAGTGCTCAAGATTATTAACAAATAGATGAATAAATCTGAAGAAAAGTTGTTTAGGCGATACCTTTAATGACTTACTGTACAAAATGTCTTTCAAAACTTTAAGTTTCTTCTTAAAGGGAACCTAAAGCAAGGCTTCCATATTTATTTCCTTTTAAGCAATCCTGCTGATCTCTTTGGCTGCAATAGTGTCTGAATCACACAACTGAAACAAGCATGCAACTAATCCAATCAGACTTCAGTCAGAGCACCTGATCTGCATGCTTGTTCAGGTTCTATGGCTACAAGGAAAAAGCAGAGGGCCAGCAGGATAGCCAGGCAATATGCATTGTTTAAGGCCTCTTTCACAGTGGGACGTTGCGTTTGATGCGATGTTAAAGTCGCACAACGTTCCCCTAACGCAGCACATGTAGGTTATGACATTGGACGTTATTTTGCACTGCGTTATGTGTCTCTTGGTGCGCCGTTTTCATTGCATTCTGATGGAGCAAAAACGGCGCATGCGTTACATTAAAAAAAAAAATTACTGAGCATGTGAAACACACATAACGCAGCAGATACATTGCTAAACGCACAGCATGCAGCACTTTTTAAGAACGCTACACACTAACGCAACGTGTGCACTGTAAATGTCGCACAGACTTTGCATTGCTGTGCGTTACTCTGCGTTAAAGTATTTTATAATGTGCAACTTTAACGTCACACTGTGAAAGAGGCCTAAAAGGAAATAAATATGGCAACTTCTATATCCCTCTCATGTTAGGTTCCCTTGAGGCTAAGTTCACAGTGGGACGTTAAAGTCGCACGTTAAAACAGCATTTAACGCAGAATAACTCACTGCAATGAAAAATCAATGCCCTGTTCACAGTGCACACGTTACGTTAGTGACTAACGCTGCACGTTAAGTAAAAGTACTGCATGCAGTGCGTTATACACGTTATTAGCTGCGTTGGACTGTTTGCACATGCTCAGTAATGACTTGGAAGCCTACTTTTCATTGCCTGTATTTTTTACTGTATCTGCTGTATGCGACGGTAACGCTGCGTTGCCACTTTTTGGGCGCGTTGCGTTGTAAACTTGCGGTGCGACTTTAACGTGGCATCAAAACGCAACGTCCCACTTTGAATCTAGCCTCAAAGTTTTTTTCCCTAGAGGATAGTTTTCCACTGCTGTTTAAAATAACTTTTCAGCACTCTGCAATTGAAAAAGTACCAAAAGGTAAGTGAAACAGTACTGTCAGAATTATTCTGACTATTCTCTTGCTTGCTGGAGACTTAGGAGAAAAAAAAAAGTGAATTGGATCGGACACAATTTCTTTAATTTAGTAGCTCTGATACTTATATTGCACTACCGAACAGGTTATCTAACTTGCAGGGCCGGCGCTACCATTAAGGCAAAGGAGGCAGCTGCCCCAGGGCCCCAGAGCTTGTAGGGGTCCCCAGTAGCTACAAGAGGAAAAAAAAAATGTCAAATCGGCCTTATAGTTTTTGAGAAAATCGATTTTAAAGTTTCAAAGGTAAAAAAAATACACCTTTAAAAACCTGCCGACTTTAATGGTTAATAGCAAATCCACCTTAAATGCTAGAAACCCTAAATTTGCAGGATATGTTAAGGAGATCATTAGGAATAAGAGAAAAAAACTATTTTTCAAAAAGACTTTATAGTTTTTGAGAAAATCGATTTTAAAGTTTCGAAGGAAAAAAGTATACTTTTAAATGCGGTAAATGTCACTTTTAGTAGCAAACCTAACGGTAGTGTAATTTTACATGCATCAAAAGAAAGAGCAATAAATTTCCTGACAGGGTTTCCAGGGGGTCCATACGCAGCCGCAGCGCTTTGGCCAGGGATCGCTATACAGCCACAATATGGCTGCATGAAGATCCCTGGCATTTTTTCCTATTTTCCCAATTTATTTTTTTTTATGTTTAGAGTGTGGACATTTAAAAAAAAAAAAAAAAATTATGTGGGGTCCCCCCTCCTGAAACTTTTTAACCCCTTGTCCCCCATGCAGGCTGGGATAGCCAGAATGTGGAGCTCCGACTGATTAGGACTTCACACCCTGACTATACCAGCTGCAAAAAAAGGTCCCCTAATGCCGATTTTTGTTCCGGGGTATATGTTGGGGGGCCCCCGCAGGTTTATTTTGCCCTGGGGCCCCATTGTTGCTTAAACCGGCCCTGCTAACTTGCCTAAAATAAAAAAAGTACGAAAATCCAAATCTAGTGTCACAAAAAAACCTAAATTACAGGAACAAAAAAAAAATTATCAAATAATTCATACATCTTACTCTCTTCTTCAGAACTCCAAAGCCCATATACAATTCACTTTTTCTTCTTAGCTTTCTCCTAAAAGATAATCGTTCAACCTATTTTTATAATTACTTTTCAGCACTTGAAAAGTACCCAAAAGTAGGTGGCAAAGAAAAGTCAAAATTATTGTGAGCATTTTCTTGCTTTGTGGTGGCTTAAAGGGAAGATCCATGGTACCCCCCCCCCCCCAAAAGAAAAATACTAATCCACTTACCTGGGACTTCCTCCAGCCCGTGGCAGGCAGGACGTGCCCTCGACGCCGCTCCGGAGGCTCCCGGTTGTCTCCGGTGGCGCACCTGACCTGGCCAGGCCGGATTCCAGGTTGGGCTCTTGTGCGCTCCAACGTGCGTCTCACCCGGGCGCGCTGACGTCATCGGACGTCCTCCGGGCTGTACTGCGCAGGCGCAGTAGTTCTGAACCTGCGCAGTACAGCCCGGAGGACGTCCGATGACATCAGCGCAACCGCGTGAGATGCACGTTGGAGCGCACAAGAGCCCGACCTGGAAGCCGGCCTGGCCAGGTCGGGTGCGCCACTGGAGACGACCGGGAGCCTCCTGAGCAGCGTCGAGGGCACGTCCTGCCTGCCACGGGCTGGAGGAAGCCCCAGGTAAGTGGATTAGTATTTTTATTTTTTTTAATTACACCCTGAACCTTCCCTTTAAAGGACAACCAAGATGACATGTGACATGATGAGATAGACATGTGTATGTACAGGGCTTAGCACACAAATAGCTATGCTGTGTTCCTTTTTGTTCAATCTCTACCTGAAAAAGTTAAACATCAGATATGTACGTGATAGTTTCTGTTGGGGTTGGACTGGGTCACACTGATAAGTTTATTAATTACAGTCATAAAACACTTTCCTGGCTGTCAGCAACTGGCTTCTGAGAGCAGGAAAGATATAAAAAGGGTCAATAATTCATAGGTTTGACCTCCGGGATACTTCAATTAAAGTGTCATTGAGTAGAGTCAATTGAACAGTTAAACATGTAAAACTATATTTAAATATAAAATAAATAAAACTGTGGGATAGCTAAAAAAAAGTCATTTTTTAGGAAAAGGAGGATAGATACAATTGTTTTTCTCATCAGTTTATTTTCACCTCGGATGTCCTTTAAACGGCTTTTTATTTAGAAGGTGTAAAATATCACTTTGAAGAAAACTCAGGAGAAAAAGTTGATTGAATAGGGGTCCAAGTGCCATGCATTCCCAATGTGTTTTTCAAAAAAGTCCAAATAACGCGTAAGCAGACAAAAACAAAATATTAGCTGGGTTACACTAGCAAAACAACCATTCAATGCACACTTGCCATCTATATTTTCAATTTTTAAGCAAGTTATTATGCTTTTCTGGAAAAATAAAATCTAGTCCATGCCCCATTTTATTCCCACATGCCAATCAATGAATCCATCACCATACCAAATACCTGTGTTATAAAAGCTATATTATGTTTTTGAATAATTATAATAAAATATTGATCAGCCATATCAAGAGGGAGATTTTTGCAGGGCTAAATCAAATACATTTGGTACCCCATATCTTCTGCTCAGGTTCTTACAATTAAAGAAGATCTCCATAAAGGGTCATGGGATTGAGCATTACAGATTGCCCAGCAAGCTCATGATGAATCAGAAGTGTGCAAGGGACTGAAAGGCCTGGTGCACACCAAAAACCGCTAGCAGATCCGCAAAATGCTAGCAGATTTTGAAACGCTTTTTCTTATTTTTCTGCAGCGTTTTGCGGTTTTGTGTAGCGGTTTTGGTGTAGTAGATTTCATGTATTGTTACAGTAAAGCTGTTACTGAACAGCTACTGTAAGAAAAAACGCCTGGCAAACCGCTCTGAAGTGCCGCTTTTCAGAGCGGTTTGCGTTTTTCCTATACTTAACATTGAGGCAGAAACGCATCCGCAATCCAAAATCTGCAGCAGCCCGGGAGTATGCGTTTCTGCAAAACGCCTCCCGCTCTGGTGTGCACCAGCCCATTGAAATACATTACCCTAGCGGATCCGCACCTGCAAGCGGATCGCAAACCTCAGCGGAAACGCTCCGGTGTGCACTAGGCCATAGAGATAAAAAGCCTCCTTAGGCCTGGAACCCACTAGAGCGTTTTTTTTGAGGGGTTAGGGATCGCTGTCAATCACTAGCGATTTCCCTAAACGCTCTGCCAATGTAAATGGAAGGGACTGATTCCAAAAGAGCGATTGCGTTTAAGGAAATCGTATTTGCAGAACATGCAGCATTTTGGGAGTGTTTCCATTCTAATGAATTATATAGGAGCAGGGAAATCCCTCCAAAAATCGATTGCAAAACGCTATCACAAATCGCTAGCAATTGCGATAATGCTTTGGGTTTTCTAGTGGGTTCCATGCCTGACTAAGATGTTATGTAAAACAGAATTTGCCTGCTTAAAGGGAAGGTCCAAGCAAAAAAAAAAAATGAGTTTCACTTACCTGGGGCTTCTACCAGCCCCATGTAGCCATCCTGTGCCCTTGTAGTCACTCACTGCTGCTCCAGTCCCCCGCTGGCAGCTTTCTGACCTCGGAGGTCAGGGCCACATTGCATACATTTTTACGCATTCCAGCTAGTGCAAAGACAAAAATGTACGCGTTGCACCACTAACGCGTAAAAATGCATGTGTTAATGTTCCTGCACTAGCGGGAATGTGTAAAAATGTACGCAATTCGGCCCTGACCTCCGAGGTCAGAAAGCTGCCAGCGGGGGACTGAAGCAGCAGTGAGTGACTACGAGGGCACAGGATGGCTGCATGGGGCTGGTAGAAGCCCCAGGTAAGTGAAACTCATTTTTTTTTTTTTGCTTGGACATTCCCTTTAAAACAGAAGGTTTTTGTGATTATTCAGGATGGACTGATTATATGAGGTCTCTCACAATGCATCACTGCTGTATATGCAAATGCTCCTTTTGTTGTCCCTGATAGCTAAACACGCCACCAGAACTGCTGGAATGCAATTATGTGTCAGCTTGTTAATAGCCACGCTAATCCAACATGCATGCCGACTGTTTCAGACTGGTTGGTCCTCATCAGTGCATTGCATGGAGTAATATGGCTCTATTCACACAGGTTGACAAATACAGTATAAATGATTGATATACAGGAGCACATTCAAAAACTCAGCCACTATAGAACTGAAGATTTATTGCTATTTACGTGGCCATACACTTATAGATTTGCAGCAGATTTGACCATCAGATAGATTTCTGTCAGATGCCTGTCAAATCTGCCAGGAATCTATCTGATGTGTGCCACACACTAGGAACAGATTTCCAACAGATTTCAGAATGTAATATATTGGAAATCTATCTAAATAGATTATTGGACCATTAGATCCAATGCAACACTTGGGCCATCGATCTGATGCCAGCAGCAGATCAACCTAGATTTTCCATTTAGTCAGAGGGATCAAATCGATCAAAATTGACCACAAGTCGATCGATCAGCTGATTTGATAGAATCGATTTCCGATCGATTGATCGATTCAATAGAATTGGTTGATTCAATAGAATTGATTGATTCAATAGAATTGATTGATTCGATAGAATCGATCAATGGATGGCTGAAATCAACCAGTGTATGGGCCCCTTTATGCACTAGAAGTTCATACTATGTGCATGGCATAATCTGTGCTACAATGTGGGCATAATGCAACACACACTTTGCACATTAAAGGGAACCTAAAGGGAAAAAAAGTGTGCCAAATGGGAACTTTGCTCATTAGAGTGAAGCCTTAGGATAATCCAGAGGCTTGCCCCATCACCCCTGACCCCACCTCCCCTGATCCAGTACTCTGGGACCCTGACCTCTTCTTGTGGAATTGTGCGCAGTAAATGCGCAGTAGCAAGGAACAGATCAGACTCAGCTCCTTGCTACTGCACAGCTTGTCAACTTTCCTATGCAGAAAGCGTGCATGAAAACAGATGTGTGCTCCCAGGCTGAGGGGAATTTGTAAAAGCAGTGATTGAGCAACACACTGCACATAGTGTGAAAACACCCTGAGAGTGCCCTAGATTTTAGCAAACTTTTGTTTGATTCAATACGTCTATCAAATTGAATGCCTAATTGTAATAAATAGTAAGGAGGCAGCTGCGGTGAACCACGCTGCCACCGCAGCTGCCTCTACCTCCCTAACGAATGGTACTCCCGTGCCTAGGGCATCTAGCATGCCGAGGACGGGTCTATCATCTGCACATAGGGTCGCATTGACGCGTGCGCGCGCACCGTCGCAACCTTTATGCAGCAAGGAGACGTGTCAGCTGACCTGCGGGTCGGCTGACGTCACGCCAGGCGTCCGCCGCTGCTGATTGGCTGGGCGTAGGGGAGCGTGCCTCAGGGTCTCCTCGGGCTCTTAAGCCTGGAGGAGTCAGTTGCAACTTGTCTGCTGTTGCGAATACCTCATGTTAGCGCTCAGACCTTAGATAGTTCGCTCAGACCTTAGATAGTTCCGACTATGGTTAAAAGAAATCTGGAAAAGGCCTTTCTAACCCAGAAAAGACAAGCTGATAAGAAGCGATCTGTAGAATGGGAATTTGTTCCTGGGGACATGGTGTGGGTTTCAACCCAGCATCTGGCGTTGAAACAATCATCGGCCAAATTGGGCCCCAGATTTGTAGGCCCATACCCCGTCTCCAAAAAGATCAATGAAGTGACGTATGTGATTGCACTGCCAGCTAGTATGAGAGGTACAAAATCTTTTCATGTGTCTTTGCTGAAGCCGGCTGCGCATGTGGATTCCTCTCCTTCCCCCCCCCCCCTGTGGTAATTGATGGTGAACCTGAGTACGAGATTGAGCAAGTATTAGATTCTCGCTGGGTACGCAACTCAGTTCAATATTTAGTACATTGGAAGGGGTATGGGCCTGAGGAGAGGTCTTGGGTGCCGGATCGCCGCATGCACGCTGAGGAGTTGAGACAGGAGTTTCATAAATTGCATCCGGAGAAGCCATGCAGGACGTGTCCGGAGTCCACGCCTCAAGGGGGGGGGGGGGTGGGGTACTGTAATAAATAGTAAGGAGGCAGCTGCGGCAAACCACGCTGCCACCGCAGCTGCCTCTACCTCCCTAACGAACGGTGCTCCCGTGCCTCGGGCGTCTAGCACGCCGAGGATGGGTCTATCATCTGCACATAGGGTCGCATTGACGCGTGCGCGCGCGCACCGTCGCGACCTTTATGCGGCAAGGAGACGCGTCAGCTGACCTGCGGGTCAGCTGACGTCACGCCAGGCGTCCGCCGCTGCTGATTGGCTGGGCGTAGGGGGGCGTGCCTCAGGGTCTCCTCGGGCTCTTAAAGAGACACTGAAGCGAAAAAAAAATTATGATATTATGATTTGTATGTGTAGTACAGCTAAGAAATAAAACATTAAGATCAGATACATCAGTCTAATTGTTTCCAGTACAGGAAGAGTTAAGAAACTCCAGTTTTTATCTCTATGCAAACAAGCCATTAACTCTCCGACTAAGTTTAGTCGTGGAGAGGGCTGTTATCTGACCTTTATTATCTCAACTGTTTTCTTTTTCTCTGCTAGAGGAGAGGTCATTAGTGCACAGACTGCTCTGAAAGACTCATTTTGAATGATGAATGTTGTGTAATCTGCACATATTATAGAATGATTCAATGTTAGAAAAAACACTATATACCTGAAAATAAAAATATGAGAATATTTTCTTTGCTGCTAATCTTCTAGTAATTATTCATAGTACACAACCAATTCACTATATCATATATTTTTTTTTCGCTTCAGTGTCTCTTTAAGCCCGGAGGAGTCAGTCGCAACTTGTCTGCTGTTGCGAATACCTCGTGTTAGCGCTCAGACCTTAGATAGTTCCGGTGTGCTTTGATCCGGGAGGAAACCGGGGATTTCACACAAGATAGGAATTATTCGATAGCTATTTAGTGACTTTATTACTGTGTTATTTTCTGTGCATGACTCTGGCTTGTTCTGACCAATCTCTGCTCTCTGATTCTGTACTTTTGCCCATCTGATCTTGTTGCCAACCCTGCCTGAATATCGTTCTGCCTCTGCCTTCTGTATTTGTACCTCATCTGCCTATCTGTTGCCGAATCGATTAGTCTGACCTCTCTACTCTCACCAGGGAGCCCTTGTCTCTGGTGAGGGGCTCCGTACTGTTAGTACCCACCAGCTCCTCTGGTGAAGTGTTGCTTAAACCTATCAGTACTTACCGTTTGCACCAATCACTACACTCAGTGCAATAAAGTGTGACTAAGGTCACGTTATTTCCTTAGTGTTGCTATATTTGTATTATTGGTGATTCTGCAGATCACCATATAATCAGATATAGTGTCTGCATTGTTTGGTGATACTGCAGATCACCAAATAATCAGAACTCTGTATTTGCTGACACCAATCGTTACACTAATCTGTTGAAGGCACTAGCTGTAGACATTTGCATTTGTTCCATAATGGCTTACAGTGAGCTTATAATGGCTTGAGGTGAGCATTGTGTGCTTCTGCTTTGTTTATACAGGTGAAACCCGAAAAATTAGAATATTGTGCAGAAGTCCATCTATTTCAGTAATTCAAGGTGAAACTAATATATGAAATATACTCATTACATGCAAAGTGAGATATCTCAAACCTTTATGTGTTATCATTCTGATGATTATGGCTCACAGTTTATGGCTAAACTCAAAATCTCAGACCAATATTGTGAAAAGGTTCAATATTCTAGGCGAAAGTCTCAGACTAATGAACTAATTCCAACAAAACACCTGCAAAGGGTTCCTATTTCATATATTAGTTTCACTTTTTAAGTGGAATTACTGAAATAAATGGACTTTTGCACAATATTCAAATTTTTTGAGTTTCACCTGTATTTCCTACTATTTTGAAATGTTTAAGGTGGCCACACACCATACCATTTTTTAAATATCTGTTCAATTTAAGAATTGCTATCAATTTTTCTGACTGATTGTAACATTTCAAAAATATGAACAATGTACCATACACGTATGTTCAATTTTTCACCAATTATGATAAAAAATGATTGGAAACTCTGACAAAATTGCTACGGTGTGTGTATTAATAAATTGACAATCTAACACACACCATACAATCTTTAGAAAGATTGAAGAAAAATATCTGGCATTCTGGATCGATAAAAATCGAAGAAAATGGGAAATCCGATCGGATTTTTCAGTCGAATGAAAAAAAAGCTTTCGTTTTTTCGGGAGATCCAATTGTTTTTATCGAATTGCTGTAAAATCGGATCATTTTATTGTATCGTGTGTGGCCACCTTTAGGCTATAACAACACTAGCATTTTTAAAAAAAATGCGTAGAGGCCTTTAGTGTTGGAATGTGTTTAACCCCCTTAAGACCGCCTCACGCCAATTGGCATGAATTGGCATGAATGTGGCGGCTTCCCCAGGACTGCATAACGCCAATTGGCGTTAAGTCCTGGGGCGGGTTTTGCAGGAGATCACACACGTCGATGCGCGCGCATCTCCGCTTGAATGACGCTCTCCCAGTGGCGATCGCCGTCTATTTACATTGTACAGCGCTGTGATCTAAGGCAGCGCTGTGCTGGGAACAGCCATGTCACTCGGCTGTCTCCCTGGGGCGGTACAAGAGCGATTGGCTCTCATAGGCTGATGCCTATGATAACCGATCGCTTTGCATGTGTTGCGTGGTTGATCCCATTCACTGTAGTGAATAAGTCAGCAGCGCGTTTTGCAAAAAAAATGCGTGCAGCATGCGTTCGCGCACCACACTGGTATGGAACACATACAGTGTGAGCATCAGACAGCGCAGTCTATGCATGCGATGTTCCTGCATGTCTGCCTCCTGCACGTGTTGCCGAAATACGGATGATAACTCGTGTAATGTGAACAAGGCCTTAGTGTGACACTGTCATGTTAGTAACCTTTTTTTAAAACTTTTTTTCCCCTAGTTTTTGTGAATGATCACTGCTATTTACTACAGCAGCAATGATTCACTTTTAATCACATACACACACACATGTGCGAAGCGATGACTTTCAGTGCAGTACGTGAATTTCATGTCCTAGAATGTAGGGGAAAACTAATTAGGACGTCAAATTCATGTCCTGAAATACTAAAGGGTTACCCCACCGTACCCCTCCTGACACCTCTCAGACAATGTAGCTATCTTTTGGCAAGTTATGGTGGTTCATATTCAATTGTGACATACAGAGTACTTGAGGGGCCCCAATGTAAAAATCGCATTGGGCCCATAGCTCCTTAGATACCGCACTGCTGCTGAGCAACGCATAAATGGAAACATCAACAGTATAGTATGGCTTATGCACTTCCTTGCACATCACACAGTATATGAATTGCTGTAACGTGCACATCAGAATTGCTGTTTAACTGCAAACGTTGCATTCTACGATGAAACCGCTGCCATAAGCAGACATTCGGTTTCACTCTCTCAATTCTCACAAGAGAAAAGATCATCAGTTTTGTTTACAGGATCAACCTGACTGCTCATCTTCTACGACTTTCCAACACTATTGTATATGCAGGCAGCTGTAGGGCCTACACTGAAAAAAGAGCGTCCGAAAATTTGGGCGCTGGGTGAAGCCTCTAGTAGAATATCGGCAACAGTACCGATATTGTACTATTGGGCGCTGGATAATGCCAGTAGGAGAATGTCAGTCACTTTACTTATACTATTGCTTTAACTAACCACCCTCTCACACTGACCCACCAATACCTACTAATAACATTAAACTATCCCTACCTACTCCTAACATTAACCACCACCCCCAACTACCTAAGACTAACTATTAGTGCTGATGTGGAATGCATCCCTTCCATTTTCTAAGTGTATGGATCTAATAGCGATGCATTTGCGATTTACAATGGGAGAAAAAAAACAGGTGAAAGCATTTCTGCGCAGTTTTCATTAGTTTAAAGGGTACTGAGAATTTTGGCAATCCAATTGCAATCGAAATGGAAAACCTTTATTGTGGTTGCTTCCGGCAGCGACCAAAATTCCAGGCGGCCGAGGGCACTCAAATTTGCCGCTTCGGCTATAAGTGCCTTCACTACATTCAGCATTTGAGGACATTTATTATAGTGATAAGTTCACTTGACATTCAGACGCCAGTTCAGACACCCAGAACATCGCGTTACACACTATCTACGGCAAGATCTAGCGATATAAGTAAACAAGGCTGAACTTACTTCTGCAGTAAACGTGAAGCCATAAAAGAAAAAGAAATGCCTCCATTGACATCAGTGGACGGTCATAGCTGGTCTACTGGATGGCTGTGAATGCAGGAAACCCACATGTGACAGATAATAACAAGCATCGCTACACACTTCCTCTTCATGTTCGTCATCTCATAATTCGAAAAAAAAAAACTAGAGCAGAGACTCTACCAAATGAATCACTGAGGCTGCCCTGTCTATGACTATCTACATCAGATTATACGCTTGTCTGTGAATTTACATTGTTATTTTGTTTTGTTTTTTTATATCACATCTATTTTGTTTGCTACATAACATAGGTTAAAAGAAAGACATATACAAGAGTCAAAACAGCCTTTCACTCTTAGAAACCGTGTTCCAGAAGAAGGTAGCATAAATTCATTACAGACTCTCTTATGGCAAACCACAACTCCCTAAATTAGCATTCAGCTACTTTTTTTTTTACAAAGGTAATTTCTGCATTACCTTCTGTTTTTTGTTTTGTTTTTGTTTTTTGAGTGAATACATCCAGTTCTTTTACTTCTTAAAGACGAACGCCAGTGAAAATAATGTTATAAAAAAGCTTAATTTTTACAACAATTATGTATAAATGATTTAGTCAGTGTTTGCCCGTTGTAAAATCTTTCCTCTCCCTGATTTACATGCTGACATTTATCACATGGTGACATTTTTACTGCTAGCAGGAGATGTCAGTGGAAGGAGATGCTGCTTGCGTTTTTGGCAGCTGCAATTATGCAATGCAACAAGGCTCCCACAGAATGATGTCAGAATCATGATCCTGACATCACACTGTGGGAAGGGTTTCACCACAATATCAGCCATACATACCCTCCTAATGATCTGTTTGTTAAAAGGAAAAGATTTATTGTGGGAAAGGGGGTATCAGCTACTGATTGGGATGAAGTTCAATTCTTGTTTACGGTTTCTCTTTAAAGTGGAATTACAGTTTGGAAAAATAAAATAAAATCTTTTTGCTTTGCTTTTTATTGCTCATATAGTTATGCTACCTATTTTTCTCGTAAACAAGTGTCATCTGTGTAACAGTGCAGTAGTACCGGAAGCTGCCATTGCACAGCGATGATGTTTTACTGTATATATAATGCACTCACAGAGCTTTTTTTAATGAGGAAAATTAGTTCTCTTCTACTCACAAACGCTTAAACTTGCACAGAGAGAATCTCTGTGTTGTTTGCTTTAGACTTATCTCCTGCTATTGGTGCTCGAAGAAGATCCGGGCTGCACTCATCTTCATGCACGAGAGCGGCCATGCTGCACCTACATAAGCACAGTTGCACCCGCACAGTAGGCTTACTGCAAGTGCGGGGCCGTACTCGCGCAGGCGCAGTATGTCCATGCACGTGCATGAAGGAGCGCAGCTCGGATCTTCAATCCAACAAGCTCACTGAGAGGTCCGTGAGCTGCAACAGAAGTCAAGAGGATGACGCCGGAAGCCTCTCCAGCATTGAAAGCCTTCCCTCTTCTAAAGTATTTGCTTTTTGACCCGATGGTTCGCCTCCGGTACACTTTCAAACAGGAGTTCCAAAGGGCTCTTATGATGAGGTCCTTGCTGACCCCCTCCATGCCCTCTCCACCACACTCCCCACCCTAACATGTCCTAATCTTGCTGCAGCTCAGTATCGCCAAACTCTCTCATCAGCCCTAGCGGAAGCTTCTCCCCCAATATTCTGTCGCAACCGGCCCCCTAACCCCCTGCCCTGGCGCACTACCCATACTCACAACCTCCAAAGGGTAACACGCGCCACTGAACGGAAATGGAGGAAAACTCGACTTAACCAGGATTTCCTACAGTACAAGACTAACCTGCTGCAGTTCCACACTGCCCTTGCTGATTTGAATCAGGAATACTTTACCAAGCTCATCGGAGCACAAGCTTCCAACCCCCGGCGTCTTTTTGCCGCTTTCAACTCCCTGCTTAAACCCACCCTCCCACCCTCAGTTTCCTCCCTCTCTGCCACAGATTTAGCCTCCCACTTCACCAACAAAATTATCTCCATCCGTCAGGAAATATCAAATCTTCAATCTTCACCTCCCACCCCTTCCCATCCAGCTTTTCCTCCACCCTATCCTCCCCTCACCTTCTTCACTCCTACTACCACTGAGGAAGTCAACCACCTACTGCAGACTTCCCATACCACTACCTCCCCCCTTGACCCCATCCCTTCTGATTTACTCCAGCCTCACTTCACGGATTTGGTCCCAGTCCTCACTACCCTGTTTAACCTCTCCCTATCCAAAGGCACTTTCCCCTCTGACTTCAAGCAGGCCACTGTACTACCCCTGCTCAAGAAACCCTCCCTTGACCCCTCGCTACCCTCCAACTACCGCCCTATCTCCCTCCTCCCTTTTGCCTCAAAACTCCTTGAGCGTCTGGTTCACAAATGCCTGACCCAGTACCCCAATGCCAACTCACTGCTAGACCCACTGCAATCTGGATTTCGGCCTGCCCAAAGTGGTCAATGACCTTGCCTTAGCTAAAGATGAAGGTAAATACTCCATTCTCCTCCTCCTTGACCTTTCAGCAGCTTTTGACACAGTAGATCATCCCCTACTTCTCCAGTCCCTCCAGTCCATGGGCATTCACGACCTGGCTTTCATCCTACCTGGGCTTGATTCACCAAGCGGTGCAAAGTGTTAGCACCGTGGTGAAAAGGCCCTTATCACGCCTAAAGTCACTTTAGGCATGATAAGAAGAAACTCGCGCGAAGTTGCCGACGCTTCGCGCGAAGCTCCCATTAAGCCCTATGGGACTTTGCGCGCGCTCTCACGCGCGTACGCGCGAACGCGCTTACGCACGGTAACTTCGCGCGAAGAGCAGGAAAAATCGGTGATAACTCAGTGGTGAAAAGGTCATCACGCCTAAAGTCTTTTAGGCGTGATAACTGGGTTATCACCGCTTTGTGAATCGAGCCCCAAGTGCTCCTTCACAACTTCCTTCAATGAGTCCTCATCCACCCCCAACCACCTCTCGGTGGGAGTCCCCCAAGGCTCGGTCCTAGGCCCCCTATTATTCTCCCTTTACACATCCTCCAGTGGCAAGGTTATCTCCTCCATGGGTTTTAACTATCATCTGTATGAAGATGACACCCCGATCTACCTCCACACCCCTGACATATCCCCCACTACCATGGACAAGGTCTCCTCCTGCCTATCAGCCATCTCCTCCTGGATGTCCGCTAGTTTCCTGAAACTAAATCTAGACAAAACGGAATTTATGATCTTCCCACCCCGGTCATCCCTGAACCTCCCAGATGTGCATGTCACTGTTAACCACACTACCATTCGCCCTACCGCTCAAGCCCGCTGTCTGGGTGTCACCCTGGACTCCGCACTCTCCTTCACTCCCCACATCCAAAACTTCACAAAGTCCTGCAACTTCCACCTTCGTAACATCTGCAAGATCCGCCCTTTCCTGACCTCTGCCACCACCAAACTCCTCATCCATGCCCTCATAATTTCTTGCCTTGACTACTGCAATGCCCTTCTGTCTGGTCTCCCTATGACCCGAATTGCCCCGCTGCAGTCCATCATGAATGCGGCAGCCAGAATTATCCACTCCTCCCATCGCTCCACCAGGGCGGTTCCCCTCCATGAATCCCTCCACTGGCTTCCTATCCAGTCCAGAATCAGATTTAAGATACTGTGTCTGATCTACAAATCCGTCCACAAAACCTGTCCAACCTACATTTCTGATCTTACTCAGAGGTACACACCTAGCCGCTCACTCCGCTCCTCCAATGAACTTTGCTTGACCGCTCCCCGCATCACCCAGTCCCATGCACACCTCCAGGACTTCTCAAGAGCTGATCCAACACTATGGAACTCCCTACCTCCACCCCTTAGAGCAGCCCCATCCTTCAACATCTTCAAGAAGGCCCTCAAAACTCAACTTTTCACTCTGGCCTACTACCCCTCACAAGTGCTCCAAACCCACAGCTGAACTCTGGTCCCCTACCTTTCGTGTTCTTATCTCTCCTTCTAGATTGTAAGCCTTTGGGTAGGGTCCTCCTCCTTTTGTGTCCTACCTGATCATACACCTCCATTACTGTGTACCCATGCTATGCATTTGAGTGAACTCAACTTGCCTAATCTCCATGCTCCCCTCCAGTGACTGACTAAGCATTACCTTGTACTCACACTGTGCTGCATGATCGGGGTTTTCTTGTATTCCTGTATTGTCATATTGCTGTATGTCATCCCTAAATGCTGTCTGTAACCTAAACTAATGTCCAGTGCAATTCTGTTTTATGTGCTCAGGGAGCTCCTAAACCTGGGGCACAGTGTTATGCAACGATTAACATTAGATCTGATTCCTGACGCTGAGCTCAGACCCGGAGAGTGATGCCCCTTCTCCACACACCACACATACCTCCCAACTTTTTGAGATGAGACAGCGGGACACTTAAGCCACACCCCTGGCACACAACCAACCACACACCCTGACACACCCCTAGTCAATCATAAAATATATATATATATATATATATATATATATATATATATATATATATATATATATATATATATATCCTTTATTAAAAAAAAATTGTGGGTGGGGAGAAGGGTGAGGGTGCCCATGGGTGGGGAGGTAAAAAAAGGATCGAGGACCCAGCCAGCGGATGTGGTGTGTGGGATGCGGGTCTTTGATAATATTGTCCCTCCCTCCCTCTGACTGTGCCCCCCAGTGTCCCCCTGTACGTAGAGATTAAGAACGCAGCGGAGCGGGCAGTCTTACCATACCTTCTCGCGTACCGGGCATCTGGTCTTCTCTGCTCCCTGTGACGTCACAGGAAGTAGATGGAAGCTAGAGCCGGTACGCGAGGAGGAATGGTAAGACTGCCCGCTCCGCTGCGCTCTTAATCTCTACCTACAGGGGGACACTGGGGGGCACATTTGGAGGGAGGGACATATTATCCCAGACCCGCATCCCACACACCGCATCCGGCGGCTGGGGCCTCGATTATTTTTTTTGCACATCTGACCCCCCAGCCGCCCGGGACACTGGGGGGTCATAACGGGATAGCGGGACAGCCCCCCCAAATCGGGACTGTCCCACCAAAAATGGGACAGTTGGGGGCTATGTCCACACAGGTTGCCTAAGCAACTACAAATCATGGGGCCCTCCCGAATTCGGAGTTGAGCAAGCCTGGTCATAATCTTCACACCCATAACAAGTGTAGCCACAAAAACACCTGCTCTGAAGGATGGGCCTCTTCATCAGAGGGAGTGAAGTGGTAGTTGGGGCCCAGCTGTGGTCCCAGGGGTTGCTCCTCTGTAGTTACGCCCCTGATCCCCCTTATATTAAGCCCTTCCTTGAACTTAAAGAGAACCTTAACTGAGAAGGATATGGATTTTTCCTTTTAAAATAATACCAGTTGCCTGACTCTCCTGTTGATCTGGTGTCTCTAATACTTTTAGCCACTGCCACTCAACAAGCATCTAGATCAGGTGCTCTGACTGAAGTCAGACTGGATTAGCTGCATGCTTGTTTCAGGTGTGTTATTCAGCCACTACTGCAGCCAAAGCAGGGGCGTCTCACCCACCAGGCAAGTATAGGCGGTTGCCTGGGGCGCCATGAGGTGGTGAGGCGCCATGAGGTGGTGAGGCGCGCGCATTCCCCCGCCTCTGCTACCGTGACCATGTTTTTTTTTTTTTTATATTATATTACCTCCCGACTCAGTCCCCGGTGCTCGGCACGCTACCATGTGCTCAGCAGTGCCCCCACCTCCACTTCTCCCCAGCCAATAGAGCAATCAATACTGCTCTTCTCTGCCAGGCTCCTGATGACGTCAGCCCCTGATGAGACTGATTGATCGAAACGCGTAGGGCGGAGCCTCGTCCAGCGCGTCTGACGTCACCAGATTGTAGCCGACCGACAGAGAGTATCAAGCGCCGCAACAGCAGCCGGAAAACCGTGCGGGAACGGGGAGTTGGGACGCCGCTCTTCTACCCATTCAGGTGCTGGGCAGAACTTGCTGTTGGGATTTATTGATGTGCAATTAACCAAGAAACTATCACGTGAGTGCGCAACAGCGCGCGGGCATTTGTGGCTGATGTTTTTAAATAGGATTACACTATTGTTGCTTTTATGTGTTTTTATTGAGGAATTTTTATACATTAAAGAAAAGATGAAGAAGTGAGACAAGTGCTTTGTGGAATTTATACTAAAACGCTAGATCCACCTGGTCTCTGAGGTGGTTGAAATCCGGTGAGCAGATCCAAAAAAGGAGTGTGCGGGCACGTGTGTTACACTTTGATCACTGTGGCACGGGTGGTGTGTGAATATATCATGCAGAATCACGCTATGTGCAAATTTATGTTGTTGTAGGAAGTGGAGAGCGCAGTCCAGCAATTGCATTACATTTATCTTCTGGAAAGGTGTGACAGCGATCCCACTGGGAACTTGTGTATGGACAGTTAATTTTCCATATTATTTTTCCTATTTCATTTGGTTGTTCTAATCCAGTATATTTACAGGTGTGATTATATGACCTATTGTGAATAGACAGCGCAGCCTAGTTGTTTAACCACTTGAGGACCCACCCTTTACCCCCCTTAAGGACCAGCGCTGTTTGAAGGGATCTGTGCTGGGTGGGCTGTACAGCCCCCAGCACAGATCAGAGGGCACGCAGAGCGATCAGATCACCCCCCCTTTTTTCCCCCCTATGGGGATGATGTGCAGGGGGGGTCTGATCGCTCCTGCGTGCAGGCTAGTTGCGGGGGGGGGGGCACCTCAAAGCCCCCCTCCGCGGCGACATTCACCCCCCTCCCTCTCCTACCTCTCCCTCCCGGTGATCCGGGCTGCACAGGACGCTATCCGTCCTGTGCAGCCAGTGACAGGACGTCCCCTGTCACATGGAGGCGATCCCCGACCGCTGATTGGCCGGGGATCGCCGATCTGCCTTACGGCGCTGCTGCGCAGCAGCGCCGTACAATGTAAACAAAGCGGATTATTTCCGCTTGTGTTTACATTTAGCCTGCGAGCCGCCATCGGCGGCCCGCAGGCTATTCACGGAGCCCCCCCGCCGTGATTTGACAGGAAGCAGCCGCTCGCGCGAGCGGCTGCTTCCTAATTAATCAGCCTGCAGCTGGCGACGCAGTACTGCGTCGCTGGTCCTGCAGCTGCCACTTTGCCGACGCACGGTATAAGCGTGCGGTCGGCAAGTGGTTAAATATATTACTGAAAATAGTACCAGCTATTGGTAGGCAGCTGCAGTCTGTATAAATCCATAATGGATGCCTTCAGTATGAGGAATCGTGAATCTATTGACCTCAATTTGGTATTTTCTAAAGAGCCAGGAGCCCCACAGAGGGTTGAAACAATGGAGACTAATTTTAAAAACCTGTATAGCCTCGTGACCAAAGAGCAAGTGGTCTGGTGGGATATAGCCAGCTACAATAGATATATAGAGGAGGATTTGGTCCCGAGGAGGTACAGATGGGATATACTGGCTAATGATGGAGAAAATAGTGAAGCCAATGACAAAGAATTAGGGGAGTTCCTGAATAAAAGTGGTGTGGATTTACTGAGAATTCTGGTAAGACGGGAACAACAGCGGTTAGCCAAAATTGAGAAACAAATTGATGAGATTAAAGTCAGTATGGAACCACATAAGGATAAGGAAGTATACAAAAAGGAAATGGAACATATGGTATTAAAATTGACCAAAAATGAGAGGGAGGTAGTAGAAGTGAGACAAAAAAGATTTGTCAACGACTGGACAGAATATAAAAACAATATAGCATATAAATGGCAATCACTGTCAAATAAAAAGCCAGACGTCCCTGACAAAAAAGATCAGGATAAAAAAGAGCAGGAGAATGTAGGACAAGGCCATCAGACAAATTCACTAAATAGGGAGCAGCCAACAATACCATCAAACCCCAATCCCAACCCCAGAGGCCCTAATAAAATTAAAGAACCCACAAAACTAAGACGAAACAATTGGACTAACGACAGATGGGAAACACCAGATGACCGCAACTGGCGAACAGTCCCTCAGAGGAGCCCAATTAGGAGAGGAATCCTAACACCCAGGAGGGGGCATAATAGACCGGGAATTTCCCATTATAATTTAAGACAGAGACCCCCTGGTGGACAGATGGAAGCCAGCAACTATGAAGAGGTCCCCTTGAGAAATAGATACCAGGGACTGGATGAGGTTGAGGATCAGGGTGACTATGATGAGCATTTTTTAGGACTGGATCAGAGAGAAATATGGGACCAGCGATATACACAAGGCGAGAACGACTGGGGAGGAGGAGACGGGGGAAAAGGGGGGGAAGGAAACAGCAGACCAAGGTGAAACCTAAGGGGGGGGGGGATCTTTAATATCAGTGGGATACCCCTGAATAATGAACAATTATCCCTACTGGATAAAGGTCTTAACTTCGCCCCACCCAAAACATTGAATAAATTTGAAACCTATTTGGGGATAAATAAATATGTCAGAACCCTCAATATAAAAAAGTATTTTTTGAACAAGCAGGGGGCAATAATGAAAGAAAAAGAGGCACCTCAGGAATATGTTCACACAAAATTGAAAAATAGATCACTATTTAATCCTCAAGACCAAACTAAAGGAGGTACTATAGAGACCTTTAAGAGGGCTGTTTTGAATGATCTGGAAACCTTAGAAATCAAAAAGCAGATGAATAACAAGCGATATGGAGATCAAATTAAGACATTAGTCCAGGAAAAAGATCTTATTCTGAAACCCGCGGACAAAGGGGGGGGGGGGGGGGGGGGGGGGTCTAGTCATTATGAATAAACAACAATATAAGAGTGAAATGACCAGAATTCTCAGTGATGAAGCAACATATAAAGTCCTAAGAAAGAACCCCACTGCTGAGTTTAAGAACTCTTTGAAGGTCAAATTATTGGAAGGAGAGAAGGAAGGAATATTATCCACAGATGAGCTAAAATATTTACTTCCCACAAACCCTCGCATACCAGTTATCTATTTCAACCCAAAAATACACAAGGATATAATGAACCCACCAGGGAGACCTATAATTAGTGGAATGGGCTCTCTGACACAAAGATTGGGAGAGTACATAGATCTATTCCTGCAACCTGAAGTAGTAAAGTTGCCCCACCTTTTAAAGGACACGAAACACCTCCTACAAAGAATTAAAGATATAAAGTTGGAACCAGGTGATCTGATGGTAACAGGGGATGTCATATCCCTGTATACAGTAATACCCCATACTAAAGGTATGCAGATTGTGAAGGAAGCTCTTCACAGCAGTGGGGACCTGAAGGAATCACAGATAGAGTTTCTGGTGGAACTATTACAATATTGTCTTTCACATAACTATTTTTGGTATCAAGGGGAATACTATGTGCAACGCACGGGCTGCGCCATGGGGGCAAAGTTTGCCCCGAGCGTAGCTAACTTATATATGGGAGTTTGGGAACGAGAGGTTCTACAATTTAAGGGGGGTGAGAATATAGTGGCATGGAATCGCTTTATTGATGATTTATTCTTTATTTGGAGAGGCCCTAGGGCTGACCTGGAGGTGTTTTGTGATGAAATTAATAGACACTGGCCAGAAGTGAAGATATAAGTAAAAATTGATGGGGGTAGAGTTGAATTCCTGGATCTAAATATTTTTATACAGGAAAATAAACTATGCACTAATACTTTCTTCAAACCAACTGATAAAAATGGATATATTCCCAGAGACAGTTGCCATCACAATAGATGGCTAAATAACATACCCAGAGGCCAATTCATGAGAATCCGTCGAAATTGCACGGAAATGCAGGACTACAGGGAACAAAGTGGGGTGCTAGTGCAGAGATTCCGGGAAAAGGGATATAACATGAGGGAGTTGGAAGTAGAAAAAGTAGCAGCCATGAACAGAGAGGATTTATTGCAGGATAGGGCTGGCTATAGAAAGCAGGCAGGTGAGTTCGATATTCTATTGGATTTTAATAGTCAGCATCGAGATGTAGAAAACATTGTGAAGAAACACTGGAATATTTTACAGTTAGACAACACCCTCAAGAAGGCACTACCAGTGAGACCAAGCTTCATCTATAGGAGGGCCCCCAACTTAAAATCAAGACTGGTGAATAGCTATATAGAACCCCCTTTGACACAAACTGGGGATCTTCTGGGACCGAAGGGTTTCTTCCCATGTAGGGGGTGTAGGGGCTGCAGGGAGGCTAAACCAGTTAGGGGCAGAAATTTGACATCTAGGAACACGGGGGCCATATGGGACATAAAACAATGTATTACCTGCAACAGTGCGGGCGTAGTGTATATACTGTGGTGCCCATGTGGGATGGAGTATGTGGGTAGGACCACGAGAGCACTCCATAAACGCATTGGGCAGCACATTTATAATATTTCCAAGGGGCTCCAAACACACAGTGTTTCTAATCACTTTAGATTAACACACGGATCGAACCCCAGCGGTATGAGATTTATGGGCATAGAAAAGTATGTAAAAAAATGGAGGGGATCTAATATGGTTAGAGAGATATCTAAAGCTGAGGGGAAGTGGATTTATAATCTAAAAGCCATGCACCCGGGAGGATTAAACATTGAGTTTGATTTAAATTGCTATATTAATAATGATCTGTAACACACAGATAGATGGTGATGAGTTATGGGGTTAGGGTAGGAGAAAAGAACTTGACAGCGGGGTAGTGGGTTCAGGATAAATTGGGCAGGATCACATAAGTTTAATAAAATTTTGAGGCAAGCAATTTGCCATTTGACCACAAGATGGAGATGGAAGCTATAACCTAATTTTATAGAGTGAAGTATAGTCAGGAAATAACACTAAGCATTTTTATCTGAATTATATATTTATATATGGTGGCTTAACTAATTGATATGTAATGCTGTATTTTGCAATGTACCGGATGGGTTATGTAAAACAGCAATGTCTGCCTAAATATGACAGCGACGGAGCACTATTCACCGCAGTATAGCGGTGGCCATTTTCCTGGAGCCCATATCTGTGGGCAAACATCCAATCATATTCTGTGGGCGTGGCCTAGCATGATAAAGGGACGTTGACGCGCTGATGACGTCAGCCCCTGATGAGACCGATTGGTCGAAACGCGTAGGGCGGAGCCTCGTCCAGCGCGTCTGACGTCACCAGATTGTAGCCGACCGAGAGGGATTATCAAGCGCCGCAACAGCAGCCGGAAAACCGTGCGGGAACGGGGAGTTGGGACGCCGCTCTGCTACCCATTCAGGTGCTGGGCAGACCTTGCTGTTGGGATTTATTGATGTGCAATTAACCAAGAAACTATCACGTGAGTGCGCAACAGCGCGCGGGCATTTGTGGCTGATGTTTTTTAAATAGGATTACACTATTGTTGCTTTTATGTGTTTTTATTGAGGAATTTTTATACATTAAAGAAAAGATGAAGAAGTGAGACAAGTGCTTTGTGGAATTTATACTAAAACGCTAGATCCACCTGGTCTCTGAGGTGGTTGAAATCCGGTGAGCAGATCCAAAAAAGGAGTGTGCGGGCACGTGTGTTACACTTTGATCACTGTGGCACGGGTGGTGTGTGAATATATCATGCAGAATCACGCTATGTGCAAATTTATGTTGTTGTAGGAAGTGGAGAGCGCAGTCCAGCAATTGCATTACATTTATCTTCTGGAAAGGTGTGACAGCGATCCCACTGGGAACTTGTGGACATTGTATGGACAGTTAATTTTCCATATTATTTTTCCTATTTCATTTGGTTGTTCTAATCCAGTATATTTACAGGTGTGATTATATGACCTATTGTGAAGAGACAGCGCAGCCTAGTTGTTTAAATATAATACCATTTAACTCAGTTGTCTGCCTACTACACTAATTAGTTATGGGACAGTTGCTACACACTCTGCTAGGGAGATTTTAATTAGCCTCTTGTGGGCCTCCTCCTTGAGGGTCTCTTCTGCCAGGGAATTATACTATTTTAAAAACCAGTATGCATCATACCATAGCTGGGAATCGACCACAGATCTCACTGTGTGATAGGCAAGTCACCCTAAGCACTGTACCACTACAGTAGTAAGTGAAGCTGGCCTAAAATTTACCATTTATGCTCAATGCAATAGAAACATTAGGTTGCTTAAAGGAGAACTGTAGTGAGAGGTATATGGAGGCTTCCATATTGATTTCCTTTTAAGCTATACCAGTTGCCTGGCAGCCCTGCTGATCTATTTGGCTGCAGTAGTGTGAATCACACCAGAAACAAGCATGCAGCTAATCTTGTCAGATCTTACAAAAATGTCAAACACCAGATCTGCTGCATGCTTGTTCAGGGTCTAGGGCTAAAAGTATTGGAGGCAGAGGATCTGCAGGATAGCCAGGTAACTGGTATTGCTTAAAAGGAAATCAATGGTAGCCTCCATATACCTTTCACTACAGTTCTCCTTTAAAGGGAACCTTAACTGAGAGTGATATGAATGTTTCCTGTAAACAATACCAGTTGCCTGGCAGTCCAGCTGATCTTTGTGACTGCAATAGTGGCTGAATCACACCCTGAAACAAGCATGCAGCTAATCCAGTCTGACTTCAGTCAGAGCACCTGATCTGCATGCTTGTTCAGGGGCTGTGGCTAAAAGTATTAGAGACACAGGATCAGCAGGCGATTCAGGCAACTGGTATTTTAAAAGGAAAAATCCATATCCTTCTCCGTTTAGGTTCCCTTTAAGGATTTGTAGCATAAAAGCCAACTCATATTGGCTGGGATTTGAACCTGGGTCTCACTGTGCGGTAGGCAAGCACGCTAACCACTGTACCACTTCAGTAGTAACTGAAACTGGACTAAAATTTACCATTTATGCTCAATGCACCTGGGTCTCACTGTACTACCATTATGTATGGTTTATGCTATGCCAGCTTTAGCATGTAGTGTGGTTCATGGTCTAGAGGGTAAGACAGATACCTACTACACACTGAGTCCTTGGTTCAAATCCCAGCTATGGTATATAAGCATGCTTTTCGAAAAGTACAAATCCTTAATCATGCTACTTTTTCTATCGAATTGATCATGATGGTAGTATGGTTTATGCTATGCCAGCTTTAGCATGTAGTGTGGTTCATGGTCTAGAGGGTAAGACAGATACCTACTACACACTGAGTCCTTGGTTCAAATCCCAGCTATGGTATATAAGCATGCTTTTCGAAAAGTACAAATCCTTAATCATGCTACTTTTTCTATCGAATTGATCATAATGGTAGTATGGTTTATGCTATGCCAGCTTTAGCATGTAGTGTGGTTCATGGTCTAGAGGGTAAGACAGATACCTACTACACACTGAGTCCTTGGTTCAAATCCCAGCTATGGTATATAAGCATGCTTTTCGAAAAGTACAAATCCTTAATCATGCTACTTTTTCTATCGAATTGATCATGATGGTAGTATGGTTTATGCTATGCCAGCTTTAGCATGTAGTGTGGTTCATGGTCTAGAGGGTAAGACAGATACCTACTACACACTGAGTCCTTGGTTCAAATCCCAGCTATGGTATATAAGCATGCTTTTCGAAAAGTACAAATCCTTAATCATGCTACTTTTTCTATCGAATTGATCATAATGGTAGTATGGTTTATGCTATGCCAGCTTTAGCATGTAGTGTGGTTCATGGTCTAGAGGGTAAGACAGATACCTACTACACACTGAGTCCTTGGTTCAAATCCCAGCTATGGTATATAAGCATGCTTTTCGAAAAGTACAAATCTTTAATCATGCTACTTTTTCTATCGAATTGATCATAATGGTAGTATGGTTTATGCTATGCTAGCTTTAGCATGTAGTGTGGTTCATGGTCTAGAGGGTAAGACAGATACCTACTACACACTGAGTCCTTGGTTCAAATCCCAGCTATGGTATATAAGCATGCTTTTCGAAAAGTACAAATCCTTAATCATGCTACTTTTTCTATCGAATTGATCATGATGGTAGTATGGTTTATGCTATGCCAGCTTTAGCATGTAGTGTGGTTCATGGTCTAGAGAGTAAGACAGATACCTACTACACACTGAGTCCTTGGTTCAAATCCCAGCTATGGTATATAAACATGCTTTTCGAAAAGTACAAAACCTTAATCATGCTACTTTTTCTATCGAATTGATCATAATGGTAGTATGGTTTATGCTATGCCAGCTTTAGCATGTAGTGTGGTTCATGGTCTAGAGGGTAAGACAGATACCTACTACACACTGAGTCCTTGGTTCAAATCCAAGCTATGGTATATAAGCATGCTTTTCGAAAAGTACAAATCCTTAATCATGCTACTTTTTCTATCGAATTGATCATAATGGTAGTATGGTTTATGCTATGCCAGCTTTAGCATGTAGTGTGGTTCATGGTCTAGAGGGTAAGACAGATACCTACTACACACTGAGTCCTTGGTTCAAATCCCAGCTAAGGTATATAAGCATGCTTTTCGAAAAGTACAAATCCTTAATCATGCTACTTTTTCTATCGAATTGATCATAATGGTAGTATGGTTTATGCTATGCCAGCTTTAGCATGTAGTGTGGTTCATGGTCTAGAGGGTAAGACAGATACCTACTACACACTGAGTCCTTGGTTCAAATCCCAGCTATGGTATATAAGCATGCTTTTCGAAAAGTACAAAACCTTAATCATGCTACTTTTTCTATCGAATTGATCATAATGGTAGTATGGTTTATGCTATGCCAGCTTTAGCATGTAGTGTGGTTCATGGTCTAGAGGGTAAGACAGATACCTACTACACACTGAGTCCTTGGTTCAAATCCCAGCTATGGTATATAAGCATGCTTTTCGAAAAGTACAAATCCTTAATCATGCTACTTTTTCTATCGAATTGATCATAATGGTAGTATGGTTTATGCTATGCCAGCTTTAGCATGTAGTGTGGTTCATGGTCTAGAGGGTAAGACAGATACATACTACACACTGAGTCCTTGGTTCAAATCCCAGCTATGGTATATAAGCATGCTTTTTGAAAAGTACAAATCCTTAATCATGCTACTTTTTCTATCGAATTGATCATAATGGTAGTATGGTTTATGCTATGCTAGCTTTAGCATGTAGTGTGGTTCATGGTCTAGAGAGTAAGACAGATACCTACTACACACTGAGTCCTTGGTTCAAATCCCAGCTATGGTATATAAGCATGCTTTTCGAAAAGTACAAAACCTTAATCATGCTACTTTTTCTATCGAATTGATCATAATGGTAGTATGGTTTATGCTATGCCAGCTTTAGCATGTAGTGTGGTTCATGGTCTAGAGCAGGGGTCGGCAACCCGCGGCTCCGGAGCCACAAGCGGCTCTTTTTCCCCTTTGCCGCGGCTCAGTCCCGGCTCCGGTGCTGCAGGGCTGCCCATTCTGACACTACACCGGTAGTGGGTGTCAGTGGTTGCGGCGCGCGTGTGACGTTTGCGCGTATGACGTCACGTGTGCTGCCGCTGGCCGGCAGCCTATCAGAGAGGCCGCCAGACCAGTGCAGGGCTTCGGGCGGCCATTTTCCCGTAGCCCTGCAGTGTAGTGCAGGCAGGACGTGACGTCGGGAAGGAAGAGGAGCCGACGGAGTTGCGCGCCACAAGGAGGTCGGGACCGGAGGTCGGGACAGGAGGAGATCGTGACAGGAGGTCTTCTTACTAGGTGAGTAAATGGGGTTTTCTTTTCAGATCTGCTGAAGGATTTGTGCATATTGGGGTCATTTCTGCTGAAGGATTTGTGCATATTGGGGTCATATTTGCTAATGATTTGTGCATATTGGGGTCATATCTGATAACGATTTGTGCATATTGGGGGTCATTTCTGCATATTGGGGACATATCTGATAACGATTTGTGCATATTGGGGACATATCTGATAACGATTTGTGCATATTGGGGACATATCTGATAACGATTTGTGCATATTGGGGGTCATTTCTGCATATTGGGGACATATCTGATAACGATTTGTGCATATTGGGGACATATCTGATAACGATTTGTGCATATTGGGGACATATCTGATAACGATTTGTGCATATTGGGGACATATCTGATAACAATTTGTGCATATTGGGGACATATCTGATAACGATTTGTGCTTATTGGGGTTATATCTGCATATTGGGGACATATCTGCTAACGATTTGTGCATATTGGGGACATATCTGATAACGATTTGTGCATATTGGGGACATATCTGCTAACGATTTGTGCTTATTGGGGTTATATATGCATATTGGGGACATATCTGCTAACGATTTGTGCATATTGGGGACATATCTGCTAACGATTTGTGCATATTGGGGACATATCTGCTAACGATTTGTGCTTATTGGGGACATATCTGTTTTATAATGGTTTTGCGGCTCACAGTTTTTTTTCTCTTTTCGGAAACGGGTCTAAGTGGCTCTTTCATTCTTAAAGGTTGCAGACCCCTGGTCTAGAGGGTAAGACAGATACCTACTACACACTGAGTCCATGGTTCAAATCCCAGCTATGGTATATAAGCATGCTTTTCGAAAAGTACAAAGTATTGCAGTCACAAAGATCAGCTGGACTGCCAGGCAACTGGTATTGTTTACAGGAAACATCCATATCACTCTCAGTTAAGGTTCCCTTTAAAGGAGAACTGTAGTGAAAGGTATATGGAGGCTACCATATTGATTTCCTTTTAAGCAATACCAGTTACCTGGCTATCCTGCAGATCCTCTGCCTCCAATACTTTTAGCCCTAGACCCTGAACAAGCATGCAGCAGATCTGGTGTTTGACATTTTTGTAAGATCTGACAAGATTAGCTGCATGCTTGTTTCTGGTGTGATTCACACTACTGCAGCCAAATAGATCAGCAGGGCTGCCAGGCAACTGGTATAGCTTAAAAGGAAATCAATATGGCAGCCTCCATATACCTCTCACTACAGTTCTCCTTTAAGCAACCTAATGTTTCTATTGCATTGAGCATAAATGGTGAATTTTAGGCCAGCTTCACTTACTACTGTAGTGGTACAGTGGTTAGGGTGACTTGCCTATCACACAGTGAGATCTGTGTTCGATTCCCAGCTATGGTATGATGCATACTGGTTTTTAAAATAGTATAATTCCCTGGCAGAAGAGACCCTCCTCCCTCTGGTAGGAGGTGGGAAGGAGGAGGAGGAGGAGGAGGAGGGAGGAAGCCCACAAGAGGCTAATTAAAATCTCCCTAGCAGAGTGTGTAGCAGATGTCCCATAACTAATTAGTGTAGGCAGTCAAATGGTATAAGGACCTAGCTTGGAGGAGGAAGGGTGGGCGGGTCCTCCAGCAGTGTGTTTGGCAATAACATGTCTGCTGACAGTGATATGGAGGCTCAAAGTTTTGCTCAATACAGCATTATGGGGCGAATCGAACTTCCGCAAAAGTTCGCCTGATTAAGGCGAACGCGAACCCCCAAAGTTCGCCTGGAACCGTTCGCAGGCGAACCGTTCGGCCCAACTCTAATCACTACTCCAGAGATGATAAGCTGCATGCACAGGCAGAAGAGAAGGTATGCAGGCAGGCTGCTAAGAGCACTTCCTGTCCTGTGTGCAGACTCCCAGTACTGTTATAACTGCTAGAATGTGCCCTGCTCTTTTGATACTAGAGTTTTCTTTGAAAGCTGGTTAGGCTGTAGGCTGGTAAAGCTGTAAACCTGTGCTTTAGTGCTGTGCTGTCTCTCCCTCTCCCCTCTCTGTTCCTCTGCCCCCTCTTCCATCTTATGCTGTCTCTACCCCTCTCTGTTCCTCTGCACTCTCTTCCATCTTATGCTGTCTCTCCCTCTCCCCTCTGTTTCTCTGCACCCTCTTCCATCTTATGCTGTCTTCCCTCCCCCTCTCTGTTCCTCTACCCCCCTCTTACATCTTATGCTGCCTCTCCCTCTCTACTCTTTCCCTCTGCTCGGATTACGTGTATTTTCTGGTGAAACGCTTCCGCATTATGATTATTTTCTGACAACGCTGCCCCATTACGATTATTTTCTGGTGAAACGCTGCTGCCCTATGATTAATTTCTGGTGAAATGCTGCTGCAATAAGTGTATTTTCTGGTGAAACGCTGCCACCTTACGAATATTTTCCGGTGAACTGCTGCTGCAGTAAGTGTATTTTCTGGTGAAACACTGCCACATTACGATTATTTTCTGGTGAATTACGATTCTGAATTACGATAATTACTATTATTTTCTGATGAAACACTGCCGCATTATGATTATTTTCTGGTGAAACGATGCTGCATTATGATTATTTTACTTGGGGGAGGGGCTTGGGGGGGGGGCGCCACAGGTTTTCTTGCCTGGAGTGACAAAATGACTAGAGGCACCCCTGAGCCAAAGAGATCAGTAGGACTGCCAGGCAACTGGTCTTGTTTAAAAGGAAACATCCATATCCCTCTTAGTTAAAGGACTTCCGAGGCCAAAACTAAGAAAATTACACTGTACCTTTTTTCTAGCCGAATCCACGGAGGACGCCCTGCGCGTCCTCCGCTCCGTTCTGCCGTCAGTGTCGGCCTATTCGTTCCCCCAGGGCAAGCCCCGACCCCACCGAACGGGTCGCATCAATGCCACCCCTAAGATGGCCGCCGCCTTGATCCGCGGCTGCGCAGTACGCTTTGCCGCGATTGCGACTGCGCAACCTTTAGCCCGCCTCTCGCCGCGTATGGGTCCCGGCATCCTCCTGAAGCGTGCGGCGGGAGGCGGGCTAAAGGCTGCGCAGTCGCAATCGCGGCAAAGCGTACTGCGCAGCCGCGGATCAAGGCGGCGGCCATCTTAGGGGTGGCATCGATGCGACCCGTTCGGTGGGGTCGGGGCTTGCCCTGGGGGAACGAATAGGCCGACACTGACGGCAGAACGGAGCGGAGGACGCGCAGGGCGTCCTCCGTGGATTCGGCTAGAAAAACGGTACAGTGTAATTTTCTTAGTTTGGGCCTCGGAAGTCCTTTAAGGTTCCCTTTAAACCTAACCACCCCTCTAAAAATGATTTCTTAAAGAGGAACTGTCATGAAAATCTTACAATTTAAAACACATACAAATAGGAAGTACATTTTTCCCAGAGTAAAATGAGCCATAAATTACTGGTTTACCTAATTCAAATCACAATCAAAGAACCAGGACTCTCCTATGTTGCTGTCACTTACAGTAAGTATTAGAAATCTGACATTACCAACAGATTTTGGACTAGCCCATCTTTTCATAGGGGGGTTATCAGGGTTTTATTTTTATTTTAAAAAGCACTTAGTGAATGGCAGTTGCTCCGTCCAACTGCCAAGTTAGTGTGCAGCGAGCAGGGAGGCGGGCCAGCATCTTTGTATTAATAATTTTCAGGGACTGTCTTTATAAAGAAAAAGGGCAATGCTGAGAATCCCCCATGAAGAGATGGACTAGCCCAAAACCTGTCGGTAATGTCAGATTTCTACTACCTACTGTAAGTGACAGCAACATGGGAGAAAAGTAATTTATGGCTCATTTTACTCTGGGAGAAATGTACTTCTTATTTGTATGTGTTTTAAATTTTAAGATTTTCGCGACAGTTCCTATTTAAAGGATACAAGGATACCTGACTCAGACTAAGGTAAGCACAGAGGTATGTTCATGCAGGATCAACATACCTGTGTGCATTGTCCATTCCTCTCCTTGTTTTCTCCAGTCCCTGTAATCACACCTTTAAAATTGTGACTTTTGACTTAAAGAGACACTAAAGCTGAAAAAAACTATATGATATAATGAATTGGTTGTGTAGTACGGATAATTACTAGAACATTAGTAGCAAAGAAAATATTCTCATATTTTTATTTTCAGTTACATAGTGTTTTTTTTTTTATAACATTGCATCATTCTCTAATAATTTCAGTTTAGACACTACTCAGCATTCTAAATGATTTTACAGAGCACGCCAATGAACTTTTGATTTGTCATCTGGAGAGAAAAAGAAAATATAGTGACTGACAGCTGAGATAACAAGCTTCAGAAGACAGAGCTCTCTGCAACTTTGAAAGTCGTGGAGCTCAATGACCCTTTTGCATAGATAACAATTGGAGTTTCTTAACTCTACCTGTACTGGAAACAATATTACACTTATGTCTCTACCCCTAATGTTTTATTTCTTAGCTGTACTACACATACAAATCATTATATCATAATTTTTTTTTGCCTCAGTCAAATTTACAGACAGGAATGGGCAGGCTTGCAGCAATGTTCTCTTCTGTCACCTTTCCATTACCTCCTCTTCCCCGTCTCATGAGACGAGAGAATGGGGCAGGGAAGAGAAGGTAATAGGTGGGGATATCGCAGAAAGCCTGCCTATTCCTGGCCGAACTTTTGACTTCAGCCAAAAATCACATTTTTCAAGAAGTGATTAGGTTGTTTTGTCTCAGGTCAGTTATCCTTTAACTTTGACCTTAAAGCTAACCTCCACCTACATCTAACCCTAATAACCACTCATAGAAGAAAATCCCCTGCACTGGCATCAAATATGTTGTAGCTGAGCACCAGCACCCAAACTAATACTGTATCAGTACTAATGTTAATGCTAGGGTGACGGCTTGTGTCATGGCTGTCAGAGGAATTGGGGTTAGGGCTCTTTCACACTAGGAGCTGATCCGTGCATTTTGACGGATCGCTCCTAGGATGCGTTTAGAAAGGTAACATGAAAGTCTATTTGACTTTCATGGTAACGTGTTACCTGTTCCAGAGTGTTGTAATGCATCTGGGTGCTTCATAACGTCCAGCGCTGGCATTTTCCCTTTGGATGAATTAGAACTACCGCCGCTGATCAGCGTGGCACTGCAACTTCCCGCCATGCCGCAGGTCATAACACGTGCATGAAATCGGGTTGGTGCACGGGTTATCTAATGTGAAAGAGGTTGTGGCTAAGCTGTCCACTGCTTGTCGGTCCTCTCCCCTCTCCATAAGACAGAGCAGTTTTCTTTACTGTACCTAAACAGTGACAATATATATCAACAAATTAACGGGGTTTCGATGGGAAGCTCGTTCTCGCCCTCATATGCAAACTTGGCAATGGGATACCTAGAACAATTAAAAATGTACAATGATAATCCTTTTATCGATAACATTGTTTTTTACAAAAGATATATCGACGATTTAGTGTTCATATGGAAAGGCCCTAGTGATCAGATTCAGTCCTTTGTTGACTTCCTCAACTCTAATCCAGCAGGTCTACGGTTCACTTTTCACCACGACCCCAGTTCCATAGAATTTCTGGATCTTGTCTTATACACCTATTCGTCCCGTATATTAACCAAGACTTTCTTTAAACCAGTTGATGCAAATAATTATATACACTACCACAGCTTCCATCATCGCCCCTGGACTAGAAACACCCCATACAGCCAATACAGAAGGATATATCGTAACTGCACGGAATTACAGATGTACAATACCCAATCCAAAATCCTAACCAAAAAATTCACAGATCGCAGATACCCTAAAAAACTACTACGAGACGCACAACTGAAAGCTAAAATACAGAATCCCCCGCTCCCCACCAACAACACCCATACGAATGACACACCCCGATTCATCACAAAATATAGTGCCCAACACTCATCCATCCGTAATATACTTGATAAAAGATGGGAAATCCTTTTACAGGATCCCCACCTCCGTCCCATTTTGACCCCCAAACCAGCAGTCACCTACAGACGAGCCCCGAACTTGCGCAGTTTACTGGCTCCGAGTAGACTACGCACACCCCAGACAACCCCCCCTCAAACTCCAACATATTCTCCCGGGGGGTCTGGGCCATGCAACCACAAAAAATGTCTAGCCTGCAGTTTTGTCCACCAGACCACGATGTTCCAATCGCAGATTACCAAAACACAATTTCAGATTAAATATCAGCTCAACTGTGAATCAAGATATGTGATCTACATTATTTCTTGCCCATGCCAGCTCCAATATGTGGGGAGGACCACTCAACCCGCGAGATCAAGAATAGGACAACATAAAAGGAATATAATCAACAAATACCCTCTGCACAGTGTATCACGACACTTCACTACCCATCACAACAGTAACCCAGAATTATTTCACATCACACTCATTGACACAGTCCCACATAACCGTGCCAACTCGTTTGAGCTCCTGAAGGCGCGTGAGATGTATTGGATCCAAATCCTGAAATCACTTACTCCAGATGGCCTCAATGAGCTACTGGAAAAAATTTATTAACATATCCTCCTGATGCAGAATTTCCTAAAACTTTTTATTCGTCCTCTCTTCTTATAGTATAGCTATCATATGACCCTTTTATTGCATATTGTAATCAGCACTGTATTTTAATTTTATGTTTATTTTATATCTGTATGGTATTTTTATTTAAGTGATGTAGCAGAATCTTTTATCTACAAGGGTACCCAAATCAAGTCCATTACCATGACTTTTATTGGCTTAAACACTGTATTGCCAGATAGGATGCAGAGATATCCATATACAATGTCAACGTTATGTCAACATATTAACTGGCTATTTTAAGCTGATTGGTCAAAAACAATTTATAAATACAATGTGATATGCCATCTACGAATTGCATTCAAGGCTATACACTGTTTATACTGTTTATATAGTTTCCACTGGAGGGCAGCAGCGCTCTCCATTGAACATAACTATCCATGTCTATTGTACAAGAAAAGAGAAAAATGTAAAGTTTTCACAAAAGATGTATGTTAAACTTTTTTTAGTTATAGACTTTAAATGTATAGCTGCTTTATGTTACATATGTTGAAAATTCGCCCTCTATCCACCTCCTCACATTTTGCTGCCCACTACGTGCGGAAGTGTGATGCGTTCCACACTCTCCGCATGTTGAACCAAGTGCGCACATGCGCACCTACACTCTGCCACGTCGCACTCGCCCCATAATCCTTTGCGCACGGCTGCCATTCCTCAACAGAGCAGCGCGCACATCACCGCGGTTTGTCTCCGCCCAGTCCCCTTGCATGGGCCAAGCAGCAATCACAGGCCTATCACAATACATGCACTGCCCCACCCCCCGCACGGACCATGGTACCTCCCACAATCCTCTCATAAACCTTGCACACATGGGTTGTCGACACAGAGGTGCCAAGCATCACTCCGACGAGACGCTGGTGAGTTCCCATTCCCCTCCGCACACACACTTTTATCAGCCTCGCCTCAGACATTGTATTACACCTGTCTTTCCGCACTCAATTGTAAATCACTGCCTTATTCACTAACTAAGTCCTTTAGTCTTTAGTTTTCCAGGTAAAGAATAGTGCTAATATATTCATTGAGTTTTCTACCCGCATAATGTTTAATACACCACTGGTTATAATTTATGACATGTCAGCACAACCAATTAAGCGTCAACACTCTTTCATATCAAAAAGATCGTATTTGTATGTAATTTACTATACAACTGTACCATACACAGCCTGCTGATGCATGCCTTGTATCTCTGTCATTTTCAGTGTTTGTTGCTCCTGACCCTTATTGCCTGAGGAAGCGGGTTGATGCCCGTGAAACGCGTTGCGAATGTATATTGGGAGCTTTTAAATAAATTGTATGATTTGAAATTCGACAGCTTTGCCGTCCGTTTATGGTTAGCCGGTCCACCACCGCAACCAAAACATTTTAAAACTTTTAGCTATTTTTATACTTTCGGCGCCTCTGTAATTCTTAACGCATCCAGAAGTCCACCCTTGGTGGAAGGGTGATCTACCCTACAAATTCCTCTATCCACAGAGAGCGACGTTTTAATCCTGAGTGGGGACAGGCTTGTTCTCCCCACCTGCCTTGACAGTGGTTGCTTCTGTGGCAACCCTGGTTTGTGAGTATAAGTCTTATTTTATTATACTTTCCATATCCTACCTAAACATACTACACTATATTGGGCTCTCGGTCTTCAATTTTTTCTAAACAGTGGTCTGTACAGCAATCAGTCCTAAATTTATCTGAAAACGTTCACTCAGGTTGCCAGTGATTGAGCATCTGTACATAGGTTAGTAATATCTCCTAGTATTGAGAAATGACTTTTGCAGAAAAACACGTAACAGAATGATTTCATCTCATTTATTTCATAAGCTTTGAATTCTGTAATAGAATCACATCTAGAACGTCATATGTAACCCTAAGTAAAAATGCAATGTGAAGTAAAAACTGAAAAACTGTACAAAACTGTAAAAATCAGACAAGCTAACGTGGACAGATTGCATCAAAATTCCACGTACAGAGGTTCTTGTTGTGTTGCATGGCTTAAACCAGACGTGGGCCAGTCGGCTGCCCTCTAGTTAGTGATAAACTCAATGGCAACTTCACCCAGGCCACGTGGCAACGGAAACCCACTGCTACTGCT